>NC_090181.1:2001388-2031388 GCF_024679245.1 Pseudorasbora parva
CACACACACAAACACACACACACACACAGACACATAAACACACACGCACAAACACACACACACACACACAGACACATAAACACACACGCACAAACACACACACAGACAATCGCATACACACACACACACACACACACACACACACACACAGACAATCGCATACACACACACACACACACACAGACAATCGCATACACACACACACGCACACACACACACACACACACACACACAGACAATCGCATACACACACACACACACACACACAATGGCGAATAGCTGTTTCTCAGAGTGAGAGGAAAGTCTGCTCAATCATTAAAACCACAGCGATAGATTTCAACAGATGCGTTCAATCTGACGCTTCGGCCCGTTCAGATCATGTGCTGTGTTTTCCAGCGGGCGTCTCCTTCTGATTGGTGATGAGGGACTATGAGGCCGTCACACATCTGACATCTTATCTCGCTCTTCACGATCATTCATAAACACGGCATTAAAGAGCAGACCGGACACACACACACTGACTCCAGTCTGATCAGACACATTCACATTCTGATTTAAATCTGCTCGCGCATCACAGAGACCTCTGCTTGAAATAACATTATATAACATAATTTATAATATTAGTAACATACAGTAATACACTCAAAATTCATGCAATTTAATACAATAAATAGAAATAGATTTTAAAATATGCAGAATATATTTTATCGATTATATTTGTTGTATATATCAGTCCATTGGCCGCTGGTTATATAAACATGCATTCAATTAAAATAACATCCACACACCTCTGGATACAATTTAATAAAGTAAAATGCAATAAAATTAAATGCAAAAGTTAAATACTATGTTATAAAATACAAAAAATACGTAAAATAAATGAAAAACAAACAAACAATGCAATTAAATAAACAATGTAATTAAATAATAAAATACAATTAATAAATAAAATAAAATATTATAACAAAATAAAATAAAAAACAAAATAAAATAAAAAACAATGTAATGCAATAAAATAATAAAATAAAAATAATGATAAAAATAAAACAAAATAAAAAATTAAATAATAAAAAACAATGCAACACAATAAAAATAATAATAATAATAAAACAATATAATACAATAAAATAAAACAAGATAAAAAAACAATGCAATAAAACAAAATATAATAAATAAAACAAAATAAATAATCAAATAATAAAAATATGCAATTAAATAAAAAGCAATAATAAAAAAAAATAACAAATCAATGCAATAAAAAAAAATCAATTGGATAAATTAAATCAAAATAAATGAAATAAAAACAAAAAATACAATTAAAAATAAATAAATATATGGAATTAAATGCAATGCATTGCAGATGAACCCCATTTAGAAACAGACTGATTTTTTTTATTCCACTTGTTTCCCGGTTGGAGACCCTTCATTAAGAGCCGAGTCTGTTGTGAGATTTGTAATTGATCAGAAGTATTGATTTAAACGTGTAGCCCAAAAATAAAGTTGCTCCGCTGAATGCTGGAAATCGATGCAAACACACACCGCATGAATAATAAATATAACAGCACTGAAGACACTGTGGACGAGAGCAGTGTGTGTGTGTGTGGGATCTGATGTGACATGTCGGCTGTGGTTCCGTTGAATAGCCGTCATTAGTAGGTTTGCCTTTATAGAGTTGGGCTGAAACTAACTCTGACTCTGTTTCTATGGAAACAGCAGGCCGGCTCCGATGGCAACAGCTCCATCATTGGTCCATAAACACGGTTCCTCCGCAGGTCACGGAGTCAGAGGAGGCTTTATGATTGCATCAGAAACCACAACCAGAACTCTCTCACACACACACACACACACACACACACACACACACACACACACACACACACACACACACACACACACACACACACACACACACACACACACACACACACACACATATGTTGGTCTATGTGGTTTACAGGGACTCTCCATAGGCGTAATGGTTTTTATACTGTACAAACCGTATTTTCTATCCCCTTACACTGCCCCTAAACCTACCCATCACACACACACACACACACACACACACACACACACACACACACACACACACACACACACACACACACACACACACACCACATGCTCCACTTCCTCTAAAGCTCTGCACCCTTTGAACTCTCTCTCTCTCTCTCTCTCTCTCTCTCTCTCTCTCTCTCTCTCTCTCTCTCTCTCTCTCTCTCTCTCTCTCTCAAGACTGGAGTGACTTTGAGACAGAGAGCTTTATTGGTGTTATACATCCAAATCTTATACAGTAACTTATACAAACAATTAAATGTATAACTCTACATGACTAATATACTCTATAAAATATAAAATAAAATCAATCCAATACCCTCACATACAAAGTAATACAATACAATAAAAAAATTAAAAAAGTTTGTGGCAAAACTGTACATGCATAAAATACTCTACATGAAATAAAATAAATGCAATGCATTCAAATATAGAATTATTTATTAAAAAAATACAATGCAAATAAAAAAAATATGCAATGCAAAAAACGATCAATTAAAATTAAAAAGAAATAACAAACTAAAAATACAAAAATACAATGCATATATATGGCAATAATTGAAACTATTTTGAGAAAGAAAGAAAGAAAGAAAGAAAGAAAGAAAGAAAGAAAGAAAGAAAGAAAGAAAGAAAGAAAGAAAGAAAGTTTATGGTAAAGTTTCTCCGGTCCGCCAACACACTGAGCTCATGAATTCTGCCTGGAGACCAGTCAAGGGTTTTCCTGCTGTTCTGATTGGACGAGCACCATAGCAACCACATGAGCACATCGGCCATTCAGGTTAGGCAGAAGAGTCTCTCTGAAGAGCCATTGAGACACACTGACCTGTGATCAGTGCACACACACACACACACACACACACACACACACACACACACACACACACACACACACACTTAGACTGTCGCATATACACACACACACTCACATTTACACATTTAAACAAATCACACACAGACATTTGCAGACAGTCTCACACAATCGCACACAGACACACACACATATATACACGCACACACACTCTCACACTGTCTCATACACACACACACACACACACTCACTGACATACACACACACAAATGCACACGCACTCTCTCTCTCACACACACACACACAAAAAAAAAGGATCACAGACACTAGCACACACACACACACACACAAACTCACTGACATACATCCACACACACACACACACACACTTTCACACTGTCTCATACACACACACATTCACTGATATACACACACACACACATAAACACAAACAATCGCACACAGATAATCGCATACACAAACACATGCACACACGGTTGAACATTCACTGACATACACACACCCACATACACATACACACACATACACAAACACTCACTCACACACACACACACACACACAAATATATATACACACACACACAAATATATATACACACACACACAGACTGTCGCATATAAACGCACACACACTCACATTTACACATTCAAACAAATCACACACAGACAGTCGCAGACAATCGCACACAGACACACACCCACACACATATATACACGCAAACATACGCACGCACTTATATAACTTATACAAACAACTAAATGTATAACTCTACACACACACAAACAAGATCTATAGCTATAGTATCTCAATGACACTGGTTATTATTATTACACCAAGAATATTAATTATGCATTTTAATTGCATATTCATGTTGCTGCATATAAGTGACTTCACATCTGAATAAATATTTTTATTTAGCTGTTTTATCAGAGCAAAAACAGAAAATATTGTCACTAAAAGAATAGAAAATGGACAATCAGGGTTATTGTTGTTAACTAAAACTATTTAAAAAAAACATGTTTATTGAAATAAAGCTTAAACAAAATATAAATATTGGATAAAGAACTTCATTATACAGTTAGGAATTAAACTTAGAAATGTAGAAATGTT
Organism: Pseudorasbora parva; assembly: GCF_024679245.1. Lineage (NCBI taxonomy): Eukaryota > Metazoa > Chordata > Actinopteri > Cypriniformes > Gobionidae > Pseudorasbora > Pseudorasbora parva. The sequence continues at coordinate 2,005,380 of NC_090181.1, forward strand.
TGCACAAAAACTACAAACTTGAAATAATACAAATAAATAAATAAGAATACTTAAACTCCTCTAAATGTCCAACATAACTGAACATTAAACACGAACATAAATCTTTCCCTTTACTGAAAAACACGTAAAATATCACTTTAATCAATAAATCTTGCAAAGCATGCTGGGAACTACAGATCCACTGCCGTTACTTATGTCAGCGCAAATATTTCATGTAGTTTTAATACAAATGGATTAAGGTAAACTTCAGTTTTAAATATATTAGGCTGATTGAACACATTTCGACACAACTTAATTTAATTAGGTAAAGTTAACATAATTTAAATGTGTCGTATCTATGAAGGGCCTGGATCATTTTTGTGAGTGTAATAAAAAATGACGAGTATATAATAAAATGACTAAAACGTAAATTAAAATATTGAAAATAAGAGTGTATGAGTCGGGACAGGGCTGAGTGGGATCATATAAATACTAGATGAAGAACTTTATTATAAAATTAGAAATGTTGATATGTTTGCACAAATACAAATAAATAAATAAGAATATTTACCAAAAAAAAAAAAACAATAAAACTAATAAAATGACTAAAATGTAAATTAAAAAATAAGAAATAACCACATATTGAAAATAAGAGTAAATGAGTCGGGACAGGGCTGTCAGTCGTCTCGGGTGAGGCGGCCGTGAATAATTGAAAAACGGTTATTATTGTTAACTAAAACTATTTTAAAAACCTGTTTATTGAAATAAAGCTTAAATAAAATATAAATATTAGATTAGGAAAATTAGACTTTTTTAAACGAAAATTACATACTTAAGATAATACAATTAAATGAATAAGAATATTTACCCCCCCCCCCCCCCCCAAAAAAAAAAAACTAATAAAAATGACGAGCATAAATGAGTAAAATGTAAATAAGAAATAACCTCAGATTGAAAATAAGAGTGTTAGAGTGGGGACAGGGCTGAGAGAGATCAGGCCGGGGCGAGCTGCGGCTGTCAGTCATCTCAGGTGAAGCGGGCCTGAATTATTGAGGCAGCGGGCAGGGCGGGTCATGTGGGTCATGTGACCCTGCCACCCTCAGACAGACAGACAGATAGTGGGAGAGATGTGTCTGTCTCTCTCTTATTAAAGCAATGACACCTGATACCTGCTCAGGTAACAGAAGAGCAGCGGCCGTCTGGAAAACAACCGATTCAGCCTCGCGAATCTCTGCAGTCTCAACAGCATAACACACACTTCTGTCTGTCTGGAGCTGAGCTCAATATCAGCTTAACTCTTTCAACGCCAGCGTTTTTACAAAAAGTTGCTAGCCACCGCCAGGGTTTTTGACCATTTTCACCAAAATTTAATAGCCCATAGAATATTATGAATATCTGAGCATGCAATACACTCACCTAAAGGATTATTAGGAACACACACTAATACTGTGTTTGACCCCCTTTCGCCTTCAGAACTGCCTTAATTCTCCGTGGCATTGACCAACAAGCTGCTGAAAGCATTCTTTAGAAATGTCGGCCCATATTGATAGGAGAGCATCTTGCAGTTGATGGAGATTTGTGGGATGCACATCCAGGGCACGAAGCTCCCGTTCCACCACATCCCAAAGATGCTCTATTGGGTTGAGATCTGGGGACTGTGGCGGCCATTTTAGTGCAGTCAACTCATTGTCATGTTCAAGAAACCAATTTGAAATGATTTGAGCTTTGTGACATGGTGCATTATCCTGCTGGAAGTAGCCATCAGAGGATGGGCACATGGTGGTCATAAAGGGATGGACATGGTCAGAAACAATGCTCAGGTACGCCGTGGCATTTAAACGATGCCCAATTGGCACTAAGGGGCCTAAAGTGTGCCAAGAAAACATCCCCACACCATTACACCACCACCACCAGCCTGCACAGTGGGAACAAGGCATGATGGATCCATGTTCTCATTCTGTTATCGCCAAATTCTGACTCTTCCATCTGAATGTCTCAACAGAAATCGAGACTCATCAGACCAGGAAACATTTTTCCAGTCTTCAACTGTCCAATTTTGGTGAGCTTGTGCAAATTGTCGCCTCTTTTTCCTATGTGTAGTGGAGATGAGTGGTCCCCGGTGGGGTCTTCTGCTGTTGTAGCCCATCCGCCTCAAGGTTGTGTGTGTTGTGGCTTCACAAATGCTTTGCTGCATACCTCGGTTGTAACGAGTGGTTATTTCAGTCAAAGTTGCTCTTCTATCAGCTTGAATCAGTCGGCCCATTCTCCTCTGACCTCGAGCATCAACAAGGCATTTTCTCCCACAGGACTGCTGCAGACTGGATGCTCTTCCCTTTCCACACCATTCTTTGTAAACCCTAGAAATGGTTGTGTGTGAAAATCCCAGTAACTGAGCAGATTGTGAAATACTCAGACCGGCCCGTCTGGCACCAACAACCATGCCACGCTCAAAACGGCTTAAATCACCTTTCTTTCCCATTCTGACATTCAGTTTGGAGTTCAGGAGATTGTCTTGACCAGGACCACACCCCTAAATGCACTGAAATAACTGCCATGTGATTGGCTGATTAGATAATCGCATTAATGAGAAATTGGTGTTCCTAATAATCCTTTAGGTGAGTATGTGGTGACATTTTGTATATAAAAAGTGTTGTTTTTGCTCATTAAATTTAAGCTTCAATCTTAAAATATGAAAATCCAATCCAATATTAATTAAAAAACTATGATGGTATAAAAAATTGTTAAATAAAACAATTTCAATATTTACACTCAAAAAAATGCTGGCTTGTTTTAACCCAGTGTTGGGTCAAATATGGACTAACCCAGCAATTGGGTAATTTTAACCCAGCAGTTGGGTTAAATATTTGCTTAAGAAAACCCAGTCGCTGGGTTAAAGCAACCCAACTGCTGGGTTAGTCCATATTTGACCCAGCATTGGGTTGTTTTTTACTCAGAATTTTTTAGAGTGTATTGTGTGTATTTTTATACAAAATAGGACGGATTCTGAATGCCACCTTCATCTCTATTAACCCATCAACTATTTTGCTTCTAATAAAGTTTTCTTGGCAACACTTTATTTTACAGTGTCACTGTTACATTTGTTACTATAGTAACAACAATAAATTATGCATAATTATATGCAACTATCCCTAAACCAAATTAAACTCTAACCTTATATTAAGTACATATAGTTACTTAATATAACTCAATACTTAAATGTATAATTACACTGTAACAAAGACACCTCAAAATTGTGTAACCCCCTTTACTGTCCTTGTTTCAAATGTAGTATGATTTTAAATGTTCATTTAATGTAGTAATAACAGTAAACTATGCATAATTATAAGCAACTAACCCTAAACCAAACCATATTTCTAACCCTACCTTATAGTATGTACATGTTGACAATTGACATTACAGTATGTGTATAATTACAATGTAACACTGACACCTTAAAACAAAGTGTAACCATTTGCTCAAACTAAGTGTACTTCCACACAAAATGTTTAGTTCCCTTTTATAAGCTCCTGGTGTTTTTAGTCTTGGTCGGATCAATGTAATGTCTACGTCTTCCCCGTGATTCCTTTCTGGCAGGTTTAAGTTGTGTTCTGTTATTTCTAGTTTATGTGTTTTGCCCCCTTGTGGGTTTTGTTTTGAGTTTGTTTTATTTTGTAAATAAACCTTCATTTATCTGCACTTGAGTCCTCGCACCATTTTCCTTTGTGTTGACGTGACACTTAGTGCACTTCTCATAAAAAGTTTGTGCACTTCCTACAAAAACTTAGTACACTTCCTACAAAAACTTAGTGCACTTCCTACAAAAACTTAGTGCACTTCCTACAAAAACTTAGTGCACTTCTCACATAAAGTTAGTGCACTTCATACGAAAACTTAGTGCACTTCTCACATAAAGTTTGTGCACTTCATACGAAAACTTAGTGCACTTCTCACATAAAGTTTGTGCACTTCCTACAAAAACTTAGTGCTCTTCTCATAAAAAGTTAGTGCACTTCATACGAAAACTTAGTGCACTTCTCACATAAAGTTTGTGCACTTCCTACAAAAACTTAGTGCACTTCTCATAAAAAGTTTGTGCACTTCATACGAAAACTTAGTGCACTTCTCACATAAAGTTTGTGCACTTCCTACAAAAACTTAGTGCACTTCTCATAAAAAGTTTGTGCACTTCCTACAAAAACTTAGTGCACTTCTCACAAAAAGTTTGTGCACTTCCTACAAAAACTTAGTGCACTTCTCACATAAAGTTAGTGCACTTCATACAAAAACTTAGTGCACTTCTCACAAAAAGTTTGTGCACTTCATACGATAACTTAGTGCACTTCTCACATAAAGTTTGTGCACTTCCTACAAAAACTTAGTGCACTTCTCACAAAAAGTTTGTGCACTTCATACGAAAACTTAGTGTACTTCTCACATAAAGTTTGTGCACTTCCTACAAAAACTTAGTGCACTTCTCATAAAAAGTTTGTGCACTTCCTACAAAAACTTAGTGCACTTCTCACAAAAAGTTTGTGCACTTCCTACAAAAACTTAGTGCACTTCTCACAAAAAGTTTGTGCACTTCCCACAAAAACTTAGTGCACTTCTCACAAAAAGTTTGTGCACTTCCTACAAAAACTTAGTGCACTTCTCACAAAAAGTTAGTGCACTTCCTACAAAAACTTAGTGCACTTCTCACAAAAAGTTAGTCCACTTCCTACAAAAACTTAGTGCACTTCCCACAAAAACTTAGTGCACTTCTCATAAAAAGTTAGTGCACTTCCTACAAAAACTTAGTGCACTTCTCACAAAAAGTTAGTGCACTTCCTACAAAAACTTAGTGCACTTCTCACAAAAAGTTAGTGCACTTCCTACAAAAACTTAGTGCACTTCTCAAAAAAAGTTAGTGCACTTCCTACAAAAACTTAGTGCACTTCTCATAAAAAGTTAGTGCACTTCCTACAAAAACTTAGTGCACTTCTCATAAAAACTTAGTGCACTTCTCACAAAAAGTTAGTGCACTTCCTACAAAAACTTAGTGCACTTCTCACAAAAAGTTAGTGCACTTCCTACAAAAACTTAGTGCACTTCTCATAAAAAGTTAGTGCACTTCCTACAAAAACTTAGTGCACTTCTCATAAAAAGTTAGTGCACTTCCTACAAAAACTTAGTGCACTTCTCACAAAAAGTTAGTGCACTTCCTACAAAAACTTAGTGCACTTCTCACAAAAAGTGTGTGCACTTCCTACAAAAACTTAGTGCACTTCTCACAAAAAGTTAGTGCACTTCCTACAAAAACTTAGTGCACTTCTCATAAAAACTTAGTGCACTTCTCACAAAAAGTTAGTGCACTTCCTACATAAACTTAGTGCACTTCTCACAAAAAGTTAGTGAGCTTCCTACAAAAACTTAGTGCACTTCTCATAAAAACTTAGTGCACTTCTCACAAAAAGTTAGTGCACTTCCTACAAAAACTTAGTGCACTTCTCACAAAAAGTTAGTGCACTTCCTACAAAAACTTAGTGCACTTCTCATAAAAAGTTAGTGCACTTCCTACAAAAACTTAGTGCACTTCTCATAAAAAGTTAGTGCACTTCCTACAAAAACTTAGTGCACTTCTCACAAAAAGTTTGTGCACTTCCTACAAAAACTTAGTGCACTTCTCACAAAAAGTTTGTGCACTTCCTACAAAAACTTAGTGCACTTCTCACAAAAAGTTAGTGCACTTCCTACAAAAACTTAGTGCACTTCTCATAAAAACTTAGTGCACTTCTCACAAAAAGTTAGTGCACTTCCTACAAAAACTTAGTGCACTTCTCACAAAAAGTTAGTGCACTTCCTACAAAAACTTAGTGCACTTCTCATAAAAACTTAGTGCACTTCTCACAAAAAGTTAGTGCACTTCCTACAAAAACTTAGTGCACTTCTCACAAAAAGTTAGTGCACTTCCTACAAAAACTTAGTGCACTTCTCATAAAAAGTTAGTGCACTTCCTACAAAAACTTAGTGCACTTCTCACAAAAAGTTAGTGCACTTCCTACAAAAAGTTAGTGCACTTCCTACAAAAACTTAGTGCACTTCTCATAAAAAGTTAGTGCACTTCCTACAAAAACTTAGTGCACTTCCCACAAAGACAACAGCATCTGTTAAGAACTTGAGATGAAATACAACGTGATTTGAAGAAAAGCAAATTATAAAATCACATTTTTACGGTCAGTTTCATGCCCTGTTGACAAACATAAGGTTGTGTAAACACAGCAGTATTTGTTATTTTTTCCTAACCTCATATCCATGAGATTCATCTGATATGAGGTAAAAATAAATAAATAAATAACATAAATGCTGTTGTGTTTCTCACAGAAACCGATCGGTTCGTGTCTTAAGACATCAATGTGTCGTCACGAGCAGCAGGGTTTTTGTGCATGTTGTTGTTTTTTTACTCTCATAGAATTGTTCCCCATTCATATGCATTATGACCAACACACAGCAACGGTTGAGTTAAAAATCTTCATTTGTGTTCTACTGAAGAAACAAACACACCTACATGTTGATGCCCTGGGGTCAGCAGATAAACATCACATTTTCATTTTTGGGTGAACTATCCCTTTAATCTCTGGCGGTGTTTGATCGGCCATCGGTGATGCAGACGATCTTAATTCTGCTTTCTTTCCTGTCCGACTTGTTCTGTCACGTTCACAGATCTCATGTGCTTCACACCGCGGCTCTAATCACCACCTGCGGTTCGTCCTTTGTTACTCTGACCTCAGAGAGTTACGACTGGATTTACAGGTTTGAAATCTTCCTGGTTTCCCACTTAAATCAGCCTTAATCCCCCAAAACACCTGGCATTTGATGTGAAGAACAATAGCTTTGGAAACAGAACAGAAAAACTGCTTTTTGATGCAACAGTGTAGGCAATTAAAATAACACTACACTTCAGAGTTAAAGGGTTAGTTCACCCAAAAATGAAATGTCTGTCATTAACTCCTCTCCCTAATGTCGCTCCACACCCGTAAGACCTCCGTTCATCTTCACACACAGTTTAAGATATTTTATATTTAGTCCGAGAGCGTATGCAAGTGTATGCACACTATACTGTCCATGTCCAGAAAGGGAATAAAAACATCATCACAGTAGTCCATATGAGACATCAGTGGGTTAATTAGAGTCTCTTGAAGCATCCAAAATACATTTGGGTCCAAAAATAACAAAAACTACGACTTTATTCAGCATTGGCTTCTCTTCCGGGTTTGTGTTCAATCCTCAAATAAAGATTCAAACGGTTATGACTCAGCGAATCGATTCATGATTCGGATCGCGTGTCAAACTGCTGAAATCACGAGACATTGGCGATCTGAATCATGAATCAATTCGCTGAGTCATAACCGTTTGAATCTTTATTTGAGGATTGAACACAAACGCGGAAGAGAAGACAATGCTGACTAAGATTAATAAATGCTGTAGAAGTATTATTAATTATAATGTTCAACTATTCATTAGTTCAACTTTTAACGCACAATTGTGACTATGTCTTGCGATTCTAACTTTATTTTTGTCTAAACTCAGTAAGAATTAAAAAGAATTAAAAAGTTGCAATTACTTTTTTATTTATTATTAAAAGTGTCCATAAATAATACCCAATGAGTCAATTGCAATTTAGTTTGCAATAATAGTGAGAGTGTGTGTGCGTGTGTGTGTGAGGGTGCGTGTGTGAGAGTGCATGTGTGTGTGAGAGTGCGCGTGTGTGTGAGAGGGTGTGAATGTGTGTGAGAGGGTGTGCGTGAATGTGTGTGAGTGTGTGTGTGTGAGAGTGTGTGTGTGTGTGAGAGAGTGTGTGTGTGTGTGAGGGTGTTTGAGAGTGCGTGTGTGTGTGCGCATGTGTATGAGTGTGTGTGTGCATGCATGTGTGCGAGGGTGTGAATGTGTGTGAGAGGGTGTGTGAGTGTATGTGTATGTGTATGTGAATGTGTGTGAGTGAGTGTGTGTGTGTGTGTGTGTGTGTGTGTCAGTGTTTGGACTGTGGTGTCAGGACTGGGCCCGTCTCCTTCTAACAGTGTTGGCCAATAATGTGCCCAGTTAAATATTAATGGTGGCAGATTCATGTTTAGTAGCTGGACTAAAGCCTGACACCAGATCCGATCTGATCCGATCCGCTCCGGCCGGAATAATGAGCAGCTGTTGAGAGATGCTTTCAGAGCTTCAGAGCCGCTCATGTCAGCTCATTTTCAACCATTCACGCCAAATTAACCCGTAAATAAACTTCAGCAGTGGCTGTGCTTTAATAAACATCCCACCGGCATACACTCATGACTATTAGTGTAGACCTATTCAGGATAATGAGTCAAAGACACTTTACTTTTCAAACACACTGAAACTGTTCATTAATGCGGGTTATAATTAGTAGCATTAGTAAAGCATTGGTTTTCATGGTTGTGTTTGTTAACTCCTCCGGACGCTGCCGTTGGTCTTCGCTGGTGATCTATTGTCAAAACTCAGCGGTGTGTTCAACACCTCTCATGTGCACACAATACACACATGTGTCTTTTTAATAAAGGCCAATGGGTCAAGAGGGGTCCCACACACACAAACACACACACACACACACACACACACACACACACACACACACACACACACACACACACACACACACACACGTTTGTTTTTGTGAAATGTGGGGATATTCCATAGGCGTAATGATTTTTATACTGTACACACCGTATTTTCTATCCCCCTAAACTGCCCCTAAACCTACCCATCTCACACACACACACACACACACACACACACACACACACACACACACACACACACACACACACACACACACACACACACACACACACACACACACACACACACACACACACTATTCGGTCAGTGTTGTCGGTCAATTGACGTCCATGTACATTCTAAATCCTGAAGTTAAACTAGGCGAGCCACGGCTCTAGATGTAAATTATCTTCATTCCAGTGCGCAATAAAACAATTAGAGAACAAACCCACACAATGCCTCGCTCACACTACACAGCCTCTTTATAGACCCGTCAGACTCACCTTTAACCTTTCAACTTCTTTACAGCAGCACAGATCCAGTGGATCTCACGACCTTCAGGTTCAGTTTCGGTCAGAGGACAGAGTTCTGGATCTCACGGCCTCATCATTGTATGTATATATGTAGATATGTATGTGTGTATGTACAGTAAGAAAAATAAGTATTTGTACCCCCTGCTATTTTGCAAGTTCTTCCACTTAGAAATCATGGAGGGGTCTGAAATTGTCATCGTAGGTGCATGGCCACTGTGAGAGACATAATCTAAAAAATAAATAAATCCAGAAATCACAATGTATGTTTTTTAATTATTTATGTGTATGATACAGCTGCAAATAAGTATTTGAACACCTGAGAAAATCAATGTTAATATTTAGTACAGTAGCCTTTGCTTGCGTTTACAGAGGTCAAACGTTTCCTGTCATTTTTCCCCAGGTTTCCAGACCCTGCAGGAGGGATTCTGGCCCACTCCTCCACACAGATCTTCTCTAGATCCGTCAGGTTTCTGGCCTGTCACTGAGAAACACTGAGTTTGAGCTCCTCCAAAGATTCTCTATTGGGTTTAGGTCTGGAGACTGGCTAGGCCACGCCAGAATCTTGATATGCTTCTTACAGAGCCACTCCTTGGTTATCCTGGCTGTGCTTCGGGTCATTGTCATGTTGGAAGACCCAGCCTCGACTCATCTAAATGCTCTAACTGAGGGAAGGAGGTTGTTCCCCAAAATCTCCCAATACATGGCCCCGGTCATCCTCTCCTTATACAGTGCAGTTGCCCTGTCCCATGTGCAGAAACACACCCCCACAGCATGATGCTGCCACCCCCATGCTTCACAGTAGGGATGGTGTTCTTGGGATGGTACTCATTATTCTTATTCCACCAAACATGTTTAGTGGAATTATGACCAAAAAGTTATATTTTGGTCTCATCTGACCACATTACTTTCTCCCATGACTCCTCTGGATCATCCAAATGGTCATTGGCAAACTTAAGACAGTCCTGGACATGTGCTGGTTTAAGCAGTGGAACCTTCCGTGCCATGCATGATTTCAAACCATCACGTCTTAGAGTTTTACCAACAGTAACCTTGAAAACGGTGACAGTGAAGGAAACGGTGGTCCCAGGTCTTTTCAGGTCATTGCTCAGCTCCTCCCGTGTAGTTCTGGGCTTATTTCTCACCTTTCTTAGGATCATTGAGACCGCACAAGGTGAGATCTTGCATGGAGCCCCAGTCCGAGTCCCAATCAATCACGGTGCATTTACATGCACGTTCTTAAGCCGATTATGCCTAATAAGCCGACAATGAACATGGTCATGTAAACGCGGTAACCCGTTTTCTTTAATCGGAGTACTGTAATAAGCATAAACCGGTTAGAACAGGGAGTTTTTTTCCTCTTACCCCAATTTCGTGCGGCATGTAAACACGTTAACCTGCTTTCTGTCGGCTTGTTGAAGTGCTCATGTGTGAAAGGTGACAAAAACGCAAACTTAGAGCAGATTTAAATGCATCCAGACAGATCGAGGTAGCAATTTGCATGAAATAAGGACATTTATCACAAACGCAGATTTTTTTAAGACCCAGAAAATTGTAAAGATGTGTTCTCATCTCATGCAGAAGTAGAAGAGGTTCAGTCAAAACGCTGCACAACTGCATGAGGGATAATATGAGCCATAAATCTCCCGCTGACCACAAGTGACGTAACATCTGAAATAATTATTTTGACGTCACTAAAAGGAAATAATATGGTTTTAATAATAAAGACATGTAAACACGGTTTACTTGCATTGTCAAGTTTACTGGTTTGCATGTAAACGGGGAAAACAGGTTATATCAATAAGCTGATATTATTATGAATAATCTGCTTACTGGTGTGTATGTAAACGCACCCAATCGCAGGCTCTAAACAGGCCAATGGAAGGTTTTTGTGAATTCATACTTATGATAAATAAATCAAATATTTCAGGGTGATGTTATAAAGTGTGTACGTTTGCGTTCAGGACGTCATTCTGGGCAATTTGTACTTACAGCCGTGAGAATAATTATCCGCCATCCCTCTCGCCAGACACTGCCGGCTCTCTGCCAGCAGAAACTCAAACCCCTCTCCTGAAAGATGCAGGAGCTATTAAACAAAAAAGCTCTCTAATATCTCCTTTCTACCAGTGAGTCAACAAGTTTACCTGTCCCAGGGGTGTTTACCTGGCATCTGTGTGTGAGTGTGTGTGTGAGTGTGTAAACTAAGAGACTGCGGTCAGCAGCACAATCACATGCTAATGGCATCTGATGAGTCATTGTGTGGTGAATAGGAGATTACTCCGGCTTTCCAAATATTCTCCTTGTGTTTGGCTTGGGAAATTCCCAGTAATGGGCTATAGATAGATCTCCTGAAGCTGCTCAATCAGCCTTAAAGGAATAGTCCTCCTAAAAAAACATTTAAGCACACTAATGTCATTCCATTACAATTGAATCCTATTGTAAAGTATGTGAGCTTGTTTCAGCCTCATAATGAAAAAAATTAAAGGCTAATTGCAACATTTATCTAATTTTCCCCCTCACAACTGGAAGTGTATAACAAAACAATACGGCTCTTTGGTAAAGCAGGGCGGGGCCGAGAGCCACGGGAGCGGAGCGAGACAGGACCAGGCCTGGACTTTATGCTGTGTTTTAATATGTTTAAATGTGGCAGTTGTCCGTGAAGGGCTGGCGATTTATTTATTTATTTATTTTAAGATTAAAAATGTATGAATGTTCGCTGGTTCGCCTGCCTCCTTCATCCCTGAACTGAATATTATTACAGCCACAAAATTTAACAAAAAACAAAACATTTGTAGCTGGAGCAATGATGAAGTTCAGGGAGGAACTCAAAGCAAAATAAAATAAAACACCACAACACAAAATGCCAAAGACAAAACGCCACAAAATGTAACAAAACAAAACATCATAAAATAAAACACAACAAGACGCCACAAAAATGCAACAGAACAAAACATCAACAAACGCCATAAAATGAAACACCACCCAAACGGCGCAAAACAAAATGCCAAAAACATCACAATACAAAACGCAACGGAATAAAATACCACAAAATGCCATGAAACACCAAAAATGAAATGCCAAAAACACCACAAAACAAAATGCCAAAAACATCACAAATCAGAAAGTCACAAAATGCCATGAAACACCAAAAATGAAATGCCACAAAATGCAACAAAATAAAACAAAATTACACAAAATGTTACAAATCGCAACAAAATGAAAGGCCAAAATGAAATTGTAGCACAAAATGCTACAAACCAGCACTAAATCCGGCAAAATGCTAAAAAAATGCCACAGACAAAATGCCACAAAATGTAACAAAACAAAACATCATAAAACAAAACACAACAAGACGCCATAAAAATGCAACAGAACAAAACATCAGCAAACGCCATAAAATGAAACACCACCCAAACGGCACAAAACAAAATGCCAAAAACATCACAATACAAAACGCAACGGAATAAAATACCACAAAATACCATTAAACACCAAAAACAAAATAAAACAAAATGCTACAAACCAGCACTAAATCCAACAAAATGCTAAAAAAATGCCACAAAATGCAACAAAACAAAATGCCAAAACGCCATGAAACTAAACCCCACAAAATGCTGCTGCTGCAAAAGAAAAAGGTCATGTGACAGTTTTGTGAAAAAATCAATGCAAAGTTTAAAGTCAACACTGACTTCAGAAAAACACGTAAGAATGTACAGACAATAGAATAAAACGAGGCATTTTCAGTGTTAATTTAAATAAAATATGTTTTCTTTGAAGCTGCTTTAAAACAATATGTGTTGTGAAAAGAAAACTTGAATTAAAAGTTGTAATTTTCTCAGGCAATCAATTTTCTTTATAAAAAAATAAACGTTTGGACACTGTGCTTAACATCTCCCTTTTATGATCCACGATGTAAAAATAAATCTTTTTCAAACTTTATTGGAGTACGTTTCACAAGAAATTTTTTTTTTTGTCTTCTAAAATCATGAGCGTCTTGTAAAAAAAGACCAAAAATGTAGTTTAAATGTAAAAGTTTAAAGGTTAACATTGACTCATATATCCTTCGTAATATAATGCATGGTTTTGATTGTAACTGCTGATTTGAAACGATATGTATCGTGAAATGCGCTTTACAAAAATCTCAATCCACTTTCTATATGAAAACATGATAACATCTTTTGATCAATAATATCACTGAACAGTAATAGTCTTTAAAGCCCATGGGAGTTTCCTCACTGTACTTTAGTTCTGGCTGTACTGTACTTTAACTGAGCATTAGAGAGGAAATGACCTCATATATCATGACATTAGTCGCCACCACACACAACGTATGACCTCATCTCGCATGTATGACATCTGTGAGATAATCGCATATGATTGTCCTTGGAGAGGCATCACGATTAACAAACAACAACACAGGAGGAATTTCATAAACAGAGCTGTTTGAAAAGTATTTATGGTGAGATCATTTTGTGTAAATTAAGCGAGTTCATCATTTGTGTCACTCCCAGACTCTGTAAAAAATATGCAACAAATAACTACAAAGAAATGGCGAGTTACACTTTGAAGTTTTGAAGACTGAAATGTATTTTTTTGTGTTAATGTGTTCCAGTAAGCACTATTTTTGGGGGGTTTCTTTGCAGTGTTCTAGTTAGTCGTCTAATTTTCTCATTTTAGACCAGTCATAACTTTTTCAAGTCACATTTAATTGCAGCGCTTTACAATACCGATAGTTTTAAAGCAGCTTTGTAGGGAAATACATCAGTTGCATTAAAAAAAAAAACTTTGATTAGTCACTTAAAACATACATAAATATGAAACATCAGAAATTGTCAGTAAAGCAAAGAATGGTAACACATTGAATTAAATAGGATTTACTTGTCTCCAATTTTCACTCAGAAATGTCTAGTAAATTTCATAAATACTTACAAATGACAAATTAAACATGAAAATCTATTTAAGACTGGGAAATATAATTTCATACAGTGTACAAATGAAGTAATTATCATTGAATTAAATGTGGATTTTTGATGTACAAAGACTGAAATAGTATTTTCTTGTACAACTTTGTGTACAACTTAATTATTTTAACTTCAAAATTTCACATTTACACTGAAAACACATTTACACATTTTGTGTTTGCTTTGAAACAATTTACACTCCAGCTAAATTTGACAAATACCTTTTTATTGAATTAAATCTAAAATTTTGGAAAGACTGAAATATGATTTTCTTGAAAAACGTTAAAATTTTTGATTTTTTTTTACAGTGTACACTGAAAAAATAATAGTGTAGAATTTACTTCGATTTAAATGTTTAATTTGTCAAGCATTTGTGAAATTTACTTGCAAAGAGTGGAAATTCAATTAAAAAATGTAGTATTATCATTAAATTAAATGTAAAATTGTGATGTGCAAAGACTGTACAAAGAATAGTGTTTTCTTGTAAAACTTTGTTCACAACTTTGCTTTTTTTTTTACAATGCACACTGATAATATTATGTAGGATTTACATTAAAACCATTTTCACTGAGAAATTAGTTTCTTTAGAAAGAAACAGCAAGAAATATAGAAGAAAGCCTAAAATATACATTTCTTTTTTCTTTTTTTTAAAAGTGTACACTGAAAACACTTAGTGTAGAATTTAGTCTGATTTTCATTGTTTATTTGTAATTTCTTTGTAAGTATTAGTAAAATTTACTCAAAACGAAATGCCAAAAACTTTGTTTTTGCTACAACTATATGTTACAAAACGCCAAAAATGCCACAAAACAAAAAGCCAAAAACCCCACAAAACAAAATGCCAAAAACACAACAGGACAAAACGCCACAAAATGCAACAAAATGCCATGAAACACCAAAAACCGAAATGCCACAAAATGCTACAAAAGGCCACAAAATGGCAAAAACACCAAAAAAACAAAACACCACAAAAGGCTACAAAACGCCACAAAATGCAACAAATGCCAAAAACAGCAAACAAAACGCCATACAACAAAACGAAACAGCAAAACCAAAATGCCACAAAATGCAACAAAACAAAAAGATTTTACATTTACATTGACAATATTTAGCGTAGGATTTAATTGGAACCAATTGTCACTAAATTTGACAAACATTTAGAAAGAAACGACAACAAACACATAGTAGAAAAACTGAAATATTAATTTCTTGTAAAACTGTTTACAATTTGGATTACAATTTATTTTTATTTTTATACAATGTACACTGAAAAGAACACGAATTTACTCTGATTTTCATGTTTAATTGGTCATTCTTTGTAAGTATTTGTGAAAATTACTCGAAATGAAATGCCAAAAACAAAACACCACAAAATGCTATAAAAAATGCCAAAAAACAAAACACCACAAAATGCCACAAATCAAAAAGCTAAAAACAAAAGGCCAAAAATGCCATAAAACAAAATGGCAAAAACACCACAAAAAAAAAAAAAAAAAAAAAAAAAAAAAACACAAAACAAAAGACCTCAAAATGCCACGGAACAAAAGACCACAAAATGCAACAAATGCCAAAAACAGCAAACAAAACGCCATACTACAAAACAAAACGGCAAAACCAAAATGCCAAAAATTCAACAAAACAAAAAGATTTTACATTTACATTGACAATATTTAGCGTAGGATTTAATTGGAACCAATTGTCACTAAATTTGACAAACAATTAGAAAGAAACGACAATAAACACATAGTAGAAAGACTGAAATATTAATTTCTTGTAAAACTGTTTTTTATACAATGTACACTGAAAAGAACAAGTGTAGAATTTACTCTGATTTTCATGTTTAATTGGTCATTTCTTTGTAAGTATTTGTGAAAATTACTCGAAATGAAATGCCAAAAGCAAAACACCACAAAATGCTACAAAACAAAATGCCAAAAATGCCATAAAACAAAACACCACAAAATGCCACAAATCAAAACGCTAAAAACAAAAGGACAAAAAATGCCATAAAACAAAATGGCAAAAACACCACAAAACCAAAAAACACAAAACAAAAGACCACAAAATGCAACAAAATGCCATGAAACACCCAAAACGAAATGCCACAAAATGGCAAAAACACCACAAAACAAAGCAAATGCCAAAAACAAAATGCAACAAAACTAAAAGATTTTACATTTCGCTGACAATATTTAGTGTAGGATTTAATTTGAAACAATTTTCACTAAATTTGACAAACATTTAGAAGAAAAAAACCCGACAAGAAGCAGAAAGACTGAAATATTAATTTCTTGTAAAACCTTCTTTTACAGTGTACACAAAAAACAATTACTGTAGAATTTACTTTAATTTTCATGTTTAATTGGTCATTTCTTTGTAAGTATTTGCTAAATTTACTTGCAAAGAGTGTAACTGTGTCCAAATGTGTTATGATTATCGAGCAGCTCCACGTCTGGTGCGGTGAGGCGTTTGGGCTCAGACCAAAGTCAGATGAGGTAGAAGTGTAAACAACACATTTAAGAGTCATTTGACCCGGGGTGGGGACAGGTAATCAGAGACTGGCCTGCTTCTCATTTCACCAGAGTAATACCATCACCAGAAACCTGCCGACAGTCCAGCAGAGAAAGTCACTCGCTTTGCCAGACACAAACACACAATCGCAGCGCCGCAGTACGTGTGATATATATCGCGACGGCAACATAATGCGTGTCTATCTGCGCAGATTATCTGAGACTGTTCATTTATTCAGTTCGCTCAGTTTCAAATAATGGTCATATTATCATGCTGCAACGATAAAAAAAATGCTTGAGTTACTGTAATGAATATGGCGGAGGTGTTGTGCGGTATAACTCTGAATTATTAATCTGCAAAAGTCCATCGATATTAAAGACAGAGAGAGGCAAAATCAATCATTTCCATTCCAGGACTCAGTGAAACATGAGCCATATTAGGAGAGGATTCACACTGCGTATCAATCCATGAAGGTCTCTTAATGTATATGACATTAATTATTTAAACCAGCGGCTGAGAGACTTTCCAAAGTCCCCAGACTGTGTGTGAACCGCGGGCATTTCATGATCAGGATCATCCGTCCTCGTCCAGACAGACGTTATGGAAGGGTCAGTGGTTTGAGAAGTTGATGTCAGATTCTTTAATTCATGGAAAACAAAAGTATTGTCAATCAACTCTGGCCAGACGGATCATCAACAACTCAGATGAGCTCCGCTTAGTTAACCAACCCTACACTGGAAAAATATATTCAAAAAAATAAGTTACCTGGTTGCCTTAAAATTATGAGTTCGCTGAAAGTAAAAATTTGAGTTAATACATTTTTGAGAATCGACAACCTTTATTCAAATATTATTAAAAGATTATGTAAGCATATTGGGTAATTGTGTGTTTTATTTGTGATGTAAAACACATTGTGCTATTTTCATGATTTATCACATTTTTTATGTGGTTCAGATACAATAATATTTTGAGTTTCTATTTAACTTTTATTAAAAGTTTTTTAATTAAAAAATATATATTTAACTATTTATTAAACTTCTATTTATTAAACTATCTATTCTTTAATTATATTCATACAGTACACTGTAAAAAAATATTTAGAAAAAAAGTTACCTGGTTGCCTTAAAATTTTGAGTTCACTGAAATTAAAATTTTGAGTTAATACAATTAACATTTTTTGAGATTTGACAACCTTTATTAAAATATTTTTAAAATATTTTGTAAGCATATTGGGTAATTGTGTGTTTTATTTCTGATGACGCAGCCAAATTGTGCTATTTTCATGATTTATCAAATTTTTTATGTGGTTCAGATACAATAATATTTTGAGTTTCTATTTATTAAACAAATTTCTTTCATTGTATCAACTCAAAATTTTAATTTCAATGAACTCACAAATTTAAGGCAACCAGGTTACTTACTTTTTTAAGTTAAACCAACAAAAACCAACCATTTTTTTTACAGTGTAACTTTTTTAAATATCCTTGTTTTTAATTTTTAATTCGTCCATATGATATTCTTTTTTCTCATGCATATGTATCACTATTTTAATTAATTTCTATGTAAAGCACTTTGAATTGCCATTGGGTTTGAAATGTGCTGTACAAAATAAACTTGCCTTGCCTAAACCAATTTCCTTCATTGTATCAACTCAAATTTGTAATTTCAACAAACTCAACATTTTAAGGCAACCAGGTTACTTACTTTTTTAAGTTAAACCATTTTTTTTTTTTTTTTTTTTTTTTTTTTTTTACAGTGTATCAGATACTGCAACTATTCTCAATGCGAAGAGCTTTAATGCATCACAATCTGGCTGAAAAGAGTATTTGGATACTTGAATCATAAAATTACTGATTATCATGTAAAACACAATGAAAAAAGTTGCAATTTTTACTTTAAAGAGCATTTTTTTTAGCTTGATTCAACCCATAAAAATTTGTTTTGTTGGGATAAATGAATGTGTTTAGGTTGAATCAGCAAAATTAAATAATATTTTTGATTTAGATTCGCTATTTTTTCAGTGTATAAAATCAAATTGTAAAGATGGAAAAGCAAAAGATTTGACAAAAGTAAATTTTACTCTGTTTACAGTTTGTAAAATCTCTTTTTATTTTTTACAAAATGTATTGTAGGATTTACTTTGAAACATTTTTTACTTAGAAATTTCTAGTAATGTCAGAAATACTTATTTACATTTAATCATTTAGCAGATGCTTTTATCCAAAGCGACTTACAATTGAGGAGAGCAATAAATAAACATTATTTTTTATTCTCTTCCAGCAGGATAATGCTCCTGACACAAAGCACAAATGCTTCAGGAATG
Organism: Pseudorasbora parva; assembly: GCF_024679245.1. Classification (NCBI taxonomy): domain Eukaryota; kingdom Metazoa; phylum Chordata; class Actinopteri; order Cypriniformes; family Gobionidae; genus Pseudorasbora; species Pseudorasbora parva. The sequence continues at coordinate 2,024,237 of NC_090181.1, forward strand.
GTTTGAGGAGCACAACAACCAGTTTGAGGCGTCGACTCGGCCTCCAGATTCCCCAGAACTCAATCCAATCGAGCATCTGTGGGATGAGATGAACAAACAAGTCCGATCCATGGAGGCCCCACCTCGCAATTTACAGGACTTAAAGGATCTGCTGCTAACATCTTGGTGCCAGATACCACAGCACACCTTCAGGGGTCTAGTGGAGTCCATGCCTCGACGGGTCAGGCCAACACAATATTAGGATCATAATGTTATGCCTGATCTGCATTTTAACACTTCACACTTTGCATCATTAGTGAACATGAACTAACATTGAACAATACTTACTTTGAAGCATTTCAGATCTGATGAATATCTAGAAGAGAGACTAAAGTGAACCGTTTTTTTTTCTTCTGCTGAATTGAGTTTGACATAAACCACAAGCCGTAGATCTGCGTGTGGAGGGGAAATACATGTGTCAGACAGGAGGATGTGGAGCTGAACATTCAACCACATTACAGAATGATGTGAGGCATGACATCACCTGCTGCGCTCCAGTAAAGCGTGTGTGTGTGTGTGTTTGAGCAAATGTCAGTCCGTTTTGGAAAATCGCCCTGTGGTTCAGGCTCTTAATGTGTGAAAGAAATCTTATGATCCGTTCACTCATCCTGAAAGCCACGCACTGATTATTCAACATTTTCTCACGCTTCTTCTGCAATTTCTTGGGAAAAATTTAAATACACAACAAGTCATAAACTAAAACTTACACTTTTACAAACATTTCTCTTAATGATTCTCTTAGTGCTGTCAAAAAGTTTAATCGCAATTAAGCGCATCTAACATGAAAGTTTGTATATGTTAAATCGATTAATTTAGGTTGTTTCGGCAATATTAAACAGTAAACGATTAATTGCGATTAATCACATCCAACATAATTTTTTTATATATGTTAAATTGATTAATCGTGATTTAATTTGTATTAAACATTTATTTGGGGGGGGGATAAATTCATATATTTAGGTTGATTAGCAATATTAAGTAATACTTTATTAATTGATTAACAGGTTTATTGCAATTAATCGCATCTAACAGAAAAGTTTGCATATGTTAAATCGATTAATCAGGATTTTATTTGTATACAAATGCAGTTTGTTGATGTAAATTCATGTATTTAGGTTGATTCAGCAATATTAAACAATGCTTGATTAATCGATTAATTGCGATTAATCACATCTAAGCATAAACTATGTATATATAAAGGCGATTATTCATGATTAATCAATTTCATTTGAATAAAAAAAAATTTGCAGATTAATTCATGTATTTAGGTTGATTTGCAATATTAAATGATACTTGATTGATTAACCGATTAATTGCGATTAATCACATCCAACATAAAAATGTGTATATGTTTAATCAATTAATCGTGATTTAATTTGTATTAAACATTTATTTTGGGAGGGGGGAATTCATATATTTAGGTTGATTAGCAATATTAAGTAATACTTTATTGATTGAGTAACAGGTTTATTGCAATTAATCGCATCTAACAGAAAAGTTTGCATATGTTAAATCGATTAATCAGGATTTTATTTGTGTACAAACGTATTTTGTTGATGTAAATTCATGTATTTAGGTTGATTCAGCAATATTAAACAATGCTTGATTAATCGATTAATTGCGATTAATCGAATCTAGCATAAACGTTTGTATATATAAAGGCAATTATTCATTATTAATCAATTTCATTTGAATAAAAAATATTTTTGCGGATTAATAAATGTATTTAGGTTGATTAGCAATATTAAATAATACTTGATTGATTAACCGATTAATTGTGATTAATCACATCTAACATAAAAGTTTGCATATGTTAAATCAATTAATAATGATTTCCTTTGTATAGAAATTTATTTTGTTGATGTAAATTCATGTATTTATAGGTTGATTCAGCAATATTAAACAATAATCGATTAATTGATTAATTGCGAATAATCACATCTAACATAAAAATTTGTATATGTTAAATCAAATAATCGTGATTTAATTTGTATTAAACATTTTTTTTTTATTATTATTTTTTTTAGGGGGGGGGTCAATTCATATATTTAGGTTGAGTAGCAATATTAAGTAATACTTTATTAATTGAGTAACAGGTTTATTGCAATTAATCGCATCTAACAGAAAAGTTTGCATATGTTAAATCGATTAATCAGGATTTTATTTGTGTACAAACGTATTTTGTTGATGTAAATGTAACATGTAAACATGTATTTAGGTTGATTCAGCAATATTAAACAATGCTTGATTAATCGATTAATTGTGATTAATCGCATCTAGCATAAACGTTTGTATATATAAGAGCGATTATTCATGATTAATCAATTTCATTTGAATAAGAAAAATATTTTTGGGGATTAATTCATGTATTTAGGTTGATTAGAAATATTAAATAATACTTGATTGATTAATCGATTAATTGTGATTAATCACATCTAACATAAAAGTTTGCATATGTTAAATCAATTAATCATGATTTCCTTTGTATACAATTTTATTTTGTTGGTATAAATTTATGCATTTAGGTTGATCAGCAATGTTAAATAATACTCAATACATGTATTAACAGATTAATTGCGATTAATCACATCTAGCATAAAAGTTTCTATGTTAAATTGATTAATCATAATTCATTGATTTAATTTGTATAAAATCATGTAGTTAGGCAATATTAAATACTTGATTGAGTGGAAAACATATTAATCGTGATTAATCACATCTAAGAAAAGTTTGTATATTTTTAATCAATTAATCTTGATTTATTGATTTTATTTGTATCTAAAACTATTTTTTTGTATAAATTCATGTATTTAGTTTGATTTAGCAATATTAAATAATACTTGTATAATCAATTAACCGATTAATTTTTATTAATTTTGAACATAAAAATCTGTATTTTTTAAATAAATTAATCATGATTAATGATTTTATTTATATAAAAAATATATTTTGTTGGTATACCTCCATGTATTTAGTTTGATTCAGCAATATTAACTAATACTTGATTGATCGGTTATTATATTAATTAATCGCGATTAATCACATCTAACATAAAGGTTTGTGTGTGTGTGTGTGTGTGTGTACACACACACACACACACACACACACACACACACACACACACACACACACACACACACACACACACACACACACACACTTTTATGTTAGATGTGATTAATTGCATTAAGTTAATTAATTAATCATATTAATAATTAATCAGTTAATTAATCATGATTAATTGATTAATTAAGAAATCACAGTTTTATTTGTATATCACGTTTGTATACAAATAAAATCCTGATTAATCGATTTAACATATGCAAACTTTTCTGTTAGATGCGATTAATTGCAATAAACCTGTTACTCAATTAATAAAGTATTACTTAATATTGCTAATCAACCTAAATATATGAACACACACACACACACACACACACACACACACACACACACACACACACACACACACACACACACACACACACACACACACACACACACACACACACACACACACACACACGTTGGTCTATGTGGTTTACAGGGACTCTCCATAGGCGTAATGGTTTTTATACTGTACAAACCGTATTTTCTATCCCCTTACACAGCCCCTAAACCTACCCATCACACACACACAGACACACAGACACACAGACACACACACACACACACACACACACACACACACACACACACACACACTGCCCCTGCCCCTAAACCTACCCATCACAGGAAACATTCTGCATTTTTACTTTCTCAAAAAAACATAATTTAGTATGTTTTTAAGGCCATTTGAATTATGAGGACATTTGATATGGCCTCATAAACCACATTTATAGAGTAATACCAGTGTAATACCCATGTAGTTATACAAATTTGTGTCCTCATAAACCACATAAACAGGCTCACACACACACACACACACACACACACACACACACACACACACACACACACACACACACACACACACACACACACACACACACACACACACACACACACACACACACACACACACACACACACACACACACACAGACTTTATATTAGATGTGATTAATCGATTTGACTATAGAAATAAAAATAAATTAAATGGCAATTTTAAAAAGAGCTAATTAAATGACAACCTCAAAAACATTACTAAACATTTGACCTAAAATTTACATAACAACTAAGAAAATAAAAATAAAAGTAATTCAAAATATTAATAAAACCCTAATAAAACTAAAATAACACTGAGACACCCTAACACTTTACAGTAAGGTCTAATTTATTAGCATTAGTTAATTTATCAACGAACATGAACTAACAACGAACAATATAACTATTATGACATTTATTAATCTTTGTCAATGTTAGTTAATAAAAAGAGTTGATTGTTCATGTTTATTTACTAATGTTAACTTACAACTTTTGTAAAAATGTCTTGGTAAATGTTGAAATGAACTGATAAATGCTGTAGAAGTATTGCTCATCGTTAATTTGTGTTAACTAATGTAGTTAACTAATTTGAACAAATTAAACCTTATTAAAATGTTTCCTAAAATACAGTAAAAAGCTGAAATCCGATTATTTAAAAATGACGTTTATCTGTGTAACGAATGTGTCCGGGTTAATTTAATGTATATAAAATATTTTGAAAGGAAAATGTGCATGCAACATGTTCTAGGTCATCTGAAGAACATGTTTTACAGTCAATAGTTGTCGACTTACAGTACGAGTCTAGAGCTATAAAGTGTTCACACTGAGATGTTTGACTTTGATTACAGCACAGTTTGAGACATTGCTGTGATAGACATCTTATAAAACTTCTAGATGTCAGACATTGCATTTCTCTTTCCAATTATACACATATTTTATATCCTTTTAAGTTATGCGTGGTCTTCTGAATGATTAGCAGTAAATTTTACAACACACACAAAGTCAATATCATTTGAGTAACAAAGGTTTATGTGTGTGTGTGTGTGTGTGTGTGTGTGTGTGTGTGTGTGTGTGTGTGTGTGTGTGTATGTATGTGTGTGTTAAGCTGACCAGCGTTTCACCGCATTCTTGGGTGATGAGGTGACGTTGTTAACTAGTCTTTGATGTGAGCCGCATATCTAACAGCCGATCAATAGACGCTCTGATGGCAAATAAATCCAACATCAAAGCGCATCAGTGTGCACACACACATCCACATGATTCGCTCATTAATAGAGTAAAGAGGTCCGCCGTCTCCTCAGGCCAGATCATGTTCAACACACTCTTAAAACATAGAACCAATTAGAAATTAAGCTGATAGAAAATCTGCCAAGATAATCACAATTGAGAGATGTGTGTATGCTGTTCATTAACTCTGAAACACACTGCCAGCTCTATAATATCAAATCAGTCATTAGGTTAATAAGTTTGAAATTAGAATAATCGTTTGAAGTCCAGTTAAATCAACTAATGAAACTGACACACACACACACACACACACACACACACACACACACACACACACACACACACACACACCACATTTCTAAATATTTAGCGGTGTTTGCTAAGTGAACTTTATTTACAGCACATTATAAGCAATACGTTGCCCCAAAGTGCTTTACAATAAGGAAATCATTAAAACTAGTAAAGTGTGTGTGTGAGCAAATGTCAGTTTGTTTGAAAAATCAGCCCATGGTTGAGGGTCTTAATGTGTGAACGAAATCTTCCGTTTCCTCTTCCTGAGACTAACCCACTGATTATTCCAAATTTTCTCACATTTCTTCTGCAATTTCTTGGGGAAAATGTAGCTTAAAGGGTTACTTCACTCAAAAATGAAAATTCACCCATGATTTACTCCCGACTCAAGTCATCCGAGGTGTGTATGACACTCTGCTTTCAGACGAACAAAAGTTGAGTTATATTAAAGAAGTCGTGGCTAATCCAAGCTTTATAATGGCAGGGATTGTTGCTCTGTTTTTGAAGTCCATAAAAATGCTCCTGTCCGTCAAATAATGTGCTCCACACGGCTGCGGGAGGTTAATAAATGACATTGGAAGTGAATTGATGCGTTTGTGTAAGAAAAATATCCATATTTAGTACTTTATAAAGTAACATTTCGGCCGATCGCCTTCCATATTTAGTTTACGGAAAAAGTGTTGAAAGTGCTCTGAGAAGGCGCTGTTAACACTTTTCCACGGACAACGACCGGCCGGAAATTTAATAAAAAAAGTTTTAAATATGGATATTTTTCTTGCACAATCATTTCACTTCCAGTGTCATTTATTAACCTCCCGCAGCCGTGTGGAGCACATTATTTGACGGACAGGAGCATTTTTATGGACTTCAAAAACAGAGCAACAATCCCTGCCATTATAAAGCTTGGATAAGCCACGACTTCTTTAATATAACTCAACTTTAGTTCGTCTGAAAGAAGAATGTCATACACACCTCGGATGACTTGAGTCGGGAGTAAATCATGGGCGAATTTTCATTTTTGGTTGAACTAACCCTTTAATAGTAAGCCATTAACTAAAACTAAAACTAACCTTAATCATGAATAATCACATCTAACAAAAGTTTGTACATGTTAAATTAATCCTGATTAATCAATTACCTTTGTATAAATGTATTTTGATGGTATAAATTCAGCTATTTAGGTTGTTTTAGCAAAATATCAAATGATATGTGACTATTAAGCCCCTTTCACACTGCAATTCCGGCAAATACACGGATAATGCGACCCGGCATTTGTTCCCGGGCCGCTAGATTTGGTCCATTCACACTGCCAGCGAAATACCGTAATATGTGCGCTTTCACACACAACCCGTAACGGTCCCGGGTCGAGTCGACACGTGACATCCGGATGTGACGTATAACGGCGAGCGATCTCAGCTTCAGCGCGGATAGTAAGGAGCTCCGTGGTCTCGACTTGTGTCCAGTTTGCGCACATTTCTGCTTGTTTAATTTTAGTTTCTTTTGTATACGAACACTCTCTGCGTTTAAAACACCGACGAGCTCTTCTGGCACTGCAGGGTTGTGTTATTGAAGAAACAAGCTCTAGGAGTCGCACGATAACTATGTACACGTTGCGGCATTAGTTTCGGCTTTTGTTCACACAGCGCTCGTCCCGGGTCGAACCCCGCA
>NC_090181.1:3076388-3123888 GCF_024679245.1 Pseudorasbora parva
CACAGGCGTGCAATCTATCGCTTAATGCAGAGAGAGACTCTCTATTCTTTCCGGTGAAATCACAAAGCAAAATGCACACAAACGTGTCCCTGCTCTTAATATACAATATTTCTAGCCTGGATGCCAGCCGAACTTAGTTCAGTCTGGCCTTGATCCATAGAGGAGTAATTATCCCCGAACAGAAACTGTTCAGACCAATGAGATCATCAGGGCGGGCTTTAGACGATGACGGACAGATGATCAACAGTAACGTAATCACGTCATCAAAGGGGCTTGGATTATATTTGCTCTAATCCTAAACAGAGAGCTTGTTTGTATCTGCGTCACCTTCACTATTTCATGTTGGGTAAGTACTCTGAATATCATTAGATTCTTTTATAACACCGGCAAAGATTGTGTGTTCCAGCCTGATTTCAGCGCGCGTGGAGACAGGGTTGCCAAGTTTTTACAACAAAATCCGCCTCCTACAAGCCCTAAACAATAGCTTCTCGGGGAGTTCTCCGGAAAAAAAATGGTGTTTGGGGGTAAAATGTGTGTTATTTTGGCAAGGTTTCTGCTAAAATTCACACTCATGGGTCTATATATCACATAATAGTCGCGTCAATCCGCGGAAATAGAAAACAACTTGCGGAAAAAAACGCGGACTTGGCAACACAGTGCAGTTGAGCTCTGTTGACATTTGACAACTAACGTTATGCCTTGCTTCGTTGCTCTGATTGGTTGTAGGTCTGTCCAATTGAGGTCTTTCCTGGTTGGGTTGAAACACACCCCATAATCACAGCCCAATGGAGCATCAGACTCATATTCTGACTAGAGCTGAGGATGAACACGCCAGGCTACAATAATTCATGAACATCTTTGTCTCAATTGAACATTTTCTATTGACTAATCATAATTAGTCAATTGAATTGATGCAATTTAAATCACAGAAATTCAGTTCGGCCAACTGTAAAACGTAGATGTGATCCGTCACCAACATTTTCATAAACATACATAAATTCTACCACCAGACCACTAAAGATTTCAAATATCAACAGCAGATCTATGTATTTATTCACTAATGCAAAGAATCTTGGGAATGATAATATATTTGACACAAATTAATGCAAATATTGTTTGCAAATAGTCCCAAAAGGATTATTTCCCAACTAGAATTAGACCTAGAATTTTGTTCACTTTTCTGTTCCTTCATGCTTTATAAAAGTGAATCACGTGTCTTGATTTAATAATCTTTAAATAATTGTACTGGAAAACAAGACAATTTTTTTGTATGTTGTTGTCAAGGCATCGGCATAGAAATGCAAATGTTGTTCTTATCGGGAAGTATTTTTTACAATAGCTCTACCCAATCATTGTGATTCCTTCAACATCATTTTGATAAACCACGTCCACAGTTTAATTAAGCTTGATTGGGTTGAGAAATATCTAAAGTTCACCCTATTTAGCCTTAAATGAAGCATTCTGTTATCATTTACTCGCCCCGGACAGAAACGGAGACGCTCTTTTCATGAGCGTTGAAAGAAAACTGTGAATACAGGAGCTGTCAAAGAGGACAAAGAAATTAACTATTGTTCATATGAACTGGTCCTTTAAAGCCGATCTATTATGCCCTTTTTACAAGATGTAGGCTAATATAAATCTGTGTCCCCAGAATGTGTTTCAGCACAAAATACCCCACAGATCATGTTGTATAAATGCACATTTTTGAGTGGAAGGAAAAACATGGTGTTTTTGTGCATGTATCTTTAAATGCAAATGAGCTTCTGCTCCGCCTCCTTTCCAGAAGAGGGCGGAGCCTGTGCAGTTCGTGCCTCAGATACTAAAAATCCAAAAACTACAGCATCTGTTTGGTTTTAATGATCATCTCTATCGCGCTCACACAACACCGCAGTTCATCATCATGAGAGGATTTGAAGACATATCAGTCTAAACTTTTTTCTGTTTTCTGAGCTCGCACACACACACACACCTGAAGCTCGCGCACAGAAAGCTGTGTGTAAGACGAAGCGTCCAGTGAGTATTAAACTCAGTTTTTTTTCATGTCTTGTTGCGCTTAAACTGTTAAACACACACAAGGTTGTCAAAAACACACACAGTTCACATAAACACACATCAGTCGTGTCTGTGAATGTAAAGAAATGGCATGTGTGTGTTAAAGTGATAATAGAGTACCTACTGCTATATCTGCTGTTAATATGAATCAAACAGAAAATCACTGCTCTCGACTGAAGAACTTCAGTAGCTTTAATAAGAACTAAAGCTGGGCAAGTTATCACGTTAACGCATTAATTAATGAACGCCGATAATTATTTTATCTCACATTAACGATGTTATTTATTATTATATTGAAAGGCCGTTGCTCACTGCCTCTGAATACACATACAGACTAAACCATTGGTCAGTAGAATACAGTGCTGTCTGGGACAAATAAAATATTAAAATAACCAGAAATGATTCAGATTTTTTGTTGTTGTTATTTTTTGTTTTTAGTGATTGATAATGGAGTGTATCTCTGCCTCTGGTACGTTAGTCGCGTTGAGGCTCGCGCTGCCTGTCTCTTTGTGAGAGACATTCGTGGAGAAATCAAAACAATTGAGCAGCGATATAAACTCACAGAAGGAACATACTGGGGTAAAACTGAGCTTTTTGTAGTTGTTGATATTTATGATTTATGATATTGTTAATAACACAAGTCGACTTTGCAATCGTGAATTGTGTAGCATGAATGGTGTAGCCTAGTTCAATAAACAAGTAGCCCAATTAATATTAAGTTACTTAATTATTAGATCCAAACAACCTTTTTTTGTTCCATTTCACCCTTGATTTCACCGACGAAAATAGTTCCAGAGGAAAGCAACACTCAGCGCGGTGTTTTGTTACTGAATGATTCAGTGTTTTGAATGAATCATTTGAATAAACGACTCAATGACTCACTTATGAAGACGATCACTTGCTGCCCCCTATTGGCGGCTATGTTTAAAAGTATGATTGCATGAACATCAGTCTTATAACATGATTTATTGCAGCTGTATTTTTTGCAGTTTAAATTATTTAATTTGATTGGTAACAGCCTATAGTGTCTTTACTATTATAACCGAATTTATTAATCAAATGCAAGAATTTAACATGAAAGATTATGCATAAATTTAATAAGATTTAAAAAAAATGGCCTTTATAAAATGAAATACCGCCCTGGGGTGAATATCACAAATATGCAGATTTAAGTCGGCCTATGTTAAAGCTGACAGAACACTGATGAGAATATTACTACACAATCAATATATGTAGACCACCAATTTAATTTAATTTGATTAAATTAATGTTTAAGTTGATATTTACAAGAAATATTGTAACTGTTACTAGTTTTGAACTGCTGTAAAAAGCACCTTATTTGTTTAAAGTGTTTGCAAACCATATGTTATTGCACTTTTGTTCATATAGCAGCACTTTTGTATTCATTATAAAATTTTGCGCATACTGCCATTAATAGCGATTAATCACATGATCTTTGTGCTTTAATCGCGATTAACCGCATTATTTTTCTGTGATTAATCGCGATTAATCGCAGTATTTTAATAAAATAAACTAAAATATTTTAATCGTTGCCCAGCACTAATAAGAACACATTTCTGACTTGAATGCTCTGGCGAGGAGATAAACATGTCAGTAGTTGTGGGCGTGGCCTGCACTAATAGGGCGGAGTCTGTCAGCAGTCATGGGCGGTGCCTGTGCAATGAGAAGTCCCTTTGCATAGAAGTTGCAAACAGCTTTTCCTAAGACATTGATTATCATTTATGAGGATTAAAAAAAGAGGAGTGGGAGGATTTTTACCATTTATAGGGTGGTTGTGTAGTGTACACACACTGCCAACACACATTTATGTTAACACCATGTAAAAGTACATTTTTCATAGTAGGTCCCCTTTAATGCATAGTTTTCCTGTAGCTCAACCAGCGACACCAAGGTTATGGGTTTGATTCCCAGGCAATGCATGAACTCATCAAATGTATACTTTGAAGGCACTGCAAGTCACTTTGGGTAAAAGCATCTGCCATATGCATGTCATTAGAGAGACATTAGAGCTCGCAAAAAAAACAGAGAACACAATGTGAGAAGATGCGTTTCTGTTGAATGTTGCTCGCTGGAAGTTGGAGTACAATGACTGATTTCTGAAGCGTGCCATTGTCATCTCAGTGTTGGTTCCTCTATGAATCCAGGTCATTGTGCTCTTGTCTATAAATATAGTTTAACAGCAGCAGCCGAGGGATTTCTTTCGTTTGTTTTAGTCTGTATTGAGTTCTCCAGCTGCTGAAAAGCTCCTCTTTTAACCATAAACGGCGCCGGAGAAGGTCACAATCTAGATTATCTGATCTGGTGCGTTTGTTTCCTTCAGCGAAACTCAATTAGGCTCCTGATTCGGTTTCAATTATCAGTCATGTCGTGTCCATGTGCAGGAAACTGGCATTTATTTGTTCCTTCTTTTCTTTGTACCAGCATAATATCAAAATGCACTTTGTTAATTCATGTTCCTGTTCTTATTGTGAGTTCTTCTAAAGAAATGCATGTTTGGCTTCATAATCTTTTGACCAAAATATTTTGCTTCCTTAGAATACTGTGCACTGAGCAAAGTCAGGTATTAAGAAAGTAATAAATGTCCGTTTTTGTTCCATAGAGTCTGCTCTCTGTTCGGTCAGATGTGTTTTCAGACACTCTGTGGTTCTGTTTTGTCTGTCAGAGCTCAGCAGTTTCAGCATCTGGAGTGGATTGACGTCACACACTCGTCTTATTCGTTCCAGCAAACGTAAAGAGGCTGTGTTTTGCAAAGCCAAAAATGCACTGTTTTTCTGTCAAGTGAGGACATCATGAAACCTCAAAGAACCAGCATGAGAACATCGAGGCCAAGAGCTCAGCGAAGGCCTGGTTCACCAGCTAAACTCTCCATTATCTGAGCAGCGCGGCTGGTGTGAAGAAATGGCCCCTCGTTAGACTAATGGAGGGAAAATCCTTCCGAATTTATTACATATGAACTGGATAAAGATACTTTTTGAAATGAAGGCAAACTAGATATCATGATTTTCAAAATAATGTTAAAGTGTTGTGACTGGTTGCCTGGGTGTTGCTATGTGGTTGCTAGGTTTAATGCATGTGTGTTGTGAGTGGTTGCCTGGGTGTTGCTATGCGGTTGCTAGGTTGATACATGTGTGTTGTGAGTGGTTGCCCGGGTGATGTTATGTTGGTTGCTAGGATGATGCTTGAGTGTTGTGAGTAGTTGCCTGGGTGTTGTTATGTGGTTGCTAGGATGATGCTTGAGTGTTGTGAGTAGTTGCCTGGGTGTTGTTATGTGGTTGTTAGGATGATGCTTGAGTGTTGTGAGTGGGTGTTGCTATGTGGTTGCTAGGATGATGCTTGAGTGTTGTGAGTCGGTGTTGTTATGTGGTTGCTAGGATGATGCTTGAGTGTTGTGAGTAGATGCCTGGCTGTTGTTATGTGGTTGTTAGAATGATGCTTGAGTGTTGTGAGTGGGTGTTGCTATGTGGTTGCTAGGATGATGCATGAGTGTTGTGAGTAGTTGCCTGGCTGTTATGTGGTCGCTAGGATGATGCTTGCGTGTTGTGAGTAGTTGCCTGGGTGTTGGTATGTGGTTGCTAGGTTGATGCCTGAGTGTTGTGAGTGGTTGCCTGAGTGTTGCTCTGTGGTTGCTAAGGTTTCTATTATGCCACAGTTTTTTGAGTGGTTGCTTATGTGTTGTTACTAGGATTATACTAAAGTGTTCTCTGTGTTTATCTGGCTGTTGTTATGATGCTAGAGTGTTGTGAGTTGTTGCTTGTGTGTTGCTATGATGCTAGATTGTTGTGAGTGGTTGCTTGGGTGTTGCTATGATGCCAGAGTGTTGTGAGTGGTTGCTTGGGTGTTTCTATGATGCTAGAGTGTTCTGAGTGGTTGCTTGGGTGTTGCTATGATGCTAGAGTGTTGTGAGTGATTGCTTGGGTGTTGCTATGATGCTAGAGTGCTGTGAGTGGTTACTTGGGTGTTGCTATGATGCTAGAGTGTTGTGAGTGGATGCTTGGGTGTTGCCATGATGCTAGAGTGTTGTGAGTGGTTTCTTGGGTGTTGCTATGATGCTAGAGTGTTGTGAGTGGTTGCTTGGGTGTTGCTATGATGCTAGAGTGTTGTGAGTGGATGCTTGGGTGTTGCCATGATGCTAGAGTGTTGTGAGTGGTTGCTTGGGTGTTGCTATGATGCTAGAGTGTTGTGAGTGGTTGCTTGGGTGTTGCTATGATGCTAGAGTGTTGTGAGTGGATGCTTGGGTGTTGCTATGATGCTAGAGTGTTGTGAGTGGTTGCTTGGGTGTTGCTATGATGCTAGAGTGTTGTGAGTGATTGCTTGGGTGTTGCTATGATGCTAGAGTGTTGTGAGTGATTGCTTGGGTGTTGCTATGATGCTAGAGTGTTGTGAGTGATTGCTTGGGTGTTGCTATGATGCTAGAGTGTTGTGAGTGGTTGCTTGGGTGTTGCCATGATGCTAGAGTGTTGTGAGTGGTTGCTTGGGTGTTGCTATGATGCTAGTGTTGTGAGTGGTTGCTTGGGTGTTGCCATGATGCTAGAGTGTTGTGAGTGGTTGCTTGGGTGTTACTATGATGCTAGAGTGTTGTGAGTGGATGCTTGGGTGTTGCCATGATGCTAGAGTGTTGTGAGTGGTTGCTTGGGTGTTGCTATGATGCTAGAGGGTTGTGAGTGGTTGCTTGGGTGTTGCTATGATGCTAGTGTTGTGAGTGGTTGCTTGGGTGTTGCCATGATGCTAGAGTGTTGTGAGTGGTTGCTTGGGTGTTGCTATGATGCTAGTGTTGTGAGTGTGGTTATCATGGTGTTCTATTTGGTTGCTAGAGTGTTAGTATGATGCTAGTGTGTTGCTGTGTGGTTTCTAGGATGCTAGAATGGTTTGATTGGTTGCTAGAGCGTTACTATAATAGAATATTTTGTGTGGTTTCCAGGGTGTTGCTATGAAGCTAGAGTGTTGTAAATGATTGATTGGGTGTTGCTAGAATGATACTTGGCTGTTCTAAATGGTTGCCTGGGTGTTGCTATGTAGTTGTCTCTTAATATGATTCTAGAGTGTTCTGAGTGGTTGGCAGGCTGTTGCTATAAAGCTAGAGTGTTGTGTGTGGTTGCCAGGGTGTTGCTATAATGCTAGAGTGTTCTGAGTGGGTGCCAGGTTGTTTCTAAGATTTTATTATTGGTATTTTGATCTACTTTTTAGTACATTGCTGTGTGTGTTTAAGTGTTCTGGGGGATTTTTTCCAGCTCTCTTCTGGTCCAGCAGGTGAAACTGGTGCATCTGATTACTTAGTAAAGTTACCAGCACACTCGTAGGAGCACAAACGCTTCTGGACGACATACACACCCAACTTTAATACAACAGGTGTGTGTGTGCTGAGTCACATATAAAAACGGGTTTAAGAAACATCATGGTGGTTAAATGATTAGAGAGCATCTGGGCATCAGTCTCCCTAGTCTGGGTGTGTCTGTGGGTTTAGATTGTATATGTCTCTGTATGTCGGTGCGTCGACTCGCTCAGCTTTGATATTTGTACAGAAAAACAAACAAAAAAACAGATCTCAATCTCTGTTTTAGTGGTAATAGTGCTGACACACCTCTGCCGCTTTTTTTTAAAAAGGGTTACTTCAGTGATTTAGCATTAAGCTTTGTATTTAAACTGGGTCATTAATGTAGTAGAAATGTGATTTTACATTTTTTATTTGGCACCTTCTAGGCTAAGAAAAGAGAAAATGTATTTTTATCTCATGTGGATGAAAGACAACAACTCCCAGAATGCATTGCTTCGCTGCCCTACGAGGCCAAAACCACCGCTACTGGATCACTTTCCCACCACGCGTTCATCTTCATAAAATCAGTTCAGTTAGAGAACAGACACCACAATTAAAAACTGAAGGTGTGTGTCCAATATAATGTGAGTGAGCCGAGTGAGAGTCACGGCACAAACTCAGCAGGTGTCAGATTACATTCATCAGGAGATCATTTGATTATACTCCCGGGTTTCTACTGATACAAAGCCATATGCTAATCGCTGAAGTAACCCTTTAATTCTCTCCTTTTCTAGCTTTCTCACTAGTTTTTGTTTTAGTATTTTTCCATGATAGGAAGAGATTCATTGCCTGTGTTAATCTCTGAGCACAGAGATACAGAACAAGCACTTCGAGATCTTTTCACTCACATTATCACTAAGTGGACCTGCTGAACACTAATTGGCTCATCTCAGCTTCAGGCGACACTGTCATGGATCG
This sequence comes from Pseudorasbora parva, assembly GCF_024679245.1. NCBI lineage: Eukaryota > Metazoa > Chordata > Actinopteri > Cypriniformes > Gobionidae > Pseudorasbora > Pseudorasbora parva. The sequence goes on from NC_090181.1 coordinate 3,084,691, forward strand.
TATTGCACACAGATATAGCCGATAGAAAGCACCCATTTCATTAACCTGCTTCTACACAGTTTTCTGGAATCAGTGTGTACATGTTTATATCAATCCAAATCACGTTTATACTATACAATGAGCACTTCTAGGGGTGCGACTACAATCTAAAACCATTTAATTTTACATTAACTATATATTTATGGGTACACTGCCATTTAAAGGGTTGGGTCTGAATGATTTGTAAATGTTTTGAAGTCTCATCTGCTCACCAAGGTTGCATTTATTTGTTCAAAAATACAGTAAAAGTTGTGAAATAAAATTAGATTTTAAAATTGCTGTATGTGAATATATAGTATTGTATAAGTGTAATTTATTCCAGTGATTTTCAGCATCATTACTCCAGTCTTTAGTGTCACATGATCCTTCACAAATCATTCTCATATGGTGATCTGATGCTAAAGAAAAAAGTTGTGCTGCTTCATATTTTGGTGTAAACTGGGATTCATTTATTTTTCAAGATTTATTTGAAATATAATATTTCATATTATAACATAGATGTATTTAGTATGAATTTGATCCTTGCTGAACAAAAGTATTTCTTTAAAAAAAAAATATTTTTTTTTTTTAATGAGTAGCATCGATTTAGTTTTTTTTCCCTACACTGTAAACATTTTTTGTTGGTTTTTGTTGGTAAAAAAGTAAGTAACCTGGTTGCCTTAAAATTTTGTGTTTATTGAAATAAAAAATTTGAGTTGATACAATGAAGGAAATTTGTTCAATAAATAGAAACTCAAAATATTTTTGTATCTGAACCACATAAAAAATTTGATAAATCATGAAAATAGCACTATTTGGCTGCGTCATCAGAAATAACACACACACAATTACCCAATATGCTCACAAAATCTTTTAATAATGTTTTAATAAAGGTTGTCGAATCTCAAAAAATGTTCGTTGTATTAACTCAAAATTTTAATTTCAATTAACTCAAAATTTCAAGGCAACCAGGGAACTTTTTTTCAAAATAATTTTTTTTACAGTGTAGTGATTCTTCATTAAATGAAAAACATGTTTTAAGGAACCATGTATTTATTTTGCCTGCCCACCATGAAAGCGAATACACTAATTCCTGTCCGTAGCCCATTACTGCTAGACATGAAGTGCTCATAAAACGTAAAAGATCATTCTCATTCGGCATCTGACGTCCATATGACGAGCTTTCTCATGTATTCAGTGCGACGCGCATCCCCTCTCTTCTGACTCGATTCATCATTGGGTGCGTTTACATGCACGTTCTTAAGCCGATTATGCCCAATAAGCCGACAATGAACATGGTCATGTAAACGCCGTAACCCGTTTTCTTTAATCGGAGTAAGGTCATAAACGGCGTAAGCATAAACCGGTCGACACAGGTCGTTTTTTGCCCCTTACCCCGATTTGTGTGGCATGTTAAACGCATTAACCTGCTTTCTTTCGGCTTATTGAAGTGCTCAAGTGATAGGTGACAAAAACGCAAACTTAGAGCAGATTTAAACGCATCCAGACAGAGCGAGCGAGCGTTTTGCATGAAATAATGACATTTATCCCAAACGCACTCTTTTAAGACCCAGAAAATTGTAATACTCTGGGTTTGGGGAAAATTTCCGAGCCCGGAGCCCTCCCCGGACAGCACGCCAAATACGCACAATCTGTACTCTATTTAATTGATGTAAGTGTGAACTTGTGAATTATTGTTGACGTCTCTACAAGGAAATAACCCCCGGTTTATTAATAAAGTTGTGTAACCGCGGTTTACTTGCGTTGTCAGTATACTGGTTTGCATGTAAACGGGGAAAACTGGTTATTTCTGTAAGCTGATATTTGTGAGTTATCAGCTTACTGGTGTGCATGTAAACGCGCTCAATGTCCAAACATGACAGCTGAGGCTTGATCGGATCATGGCAGAGGCGGATCTCGGCTCCCCGGGTGGAGCGCACTCTGTCTGCTGTCTGGAGTGTGTGTGTGTGTGTGTGTCAGCAGGTCCCTGTGCTGCGGGTGATGGCAGACCGGCTCCTGCTAAATGTGCTGGAGAGATGTAAATTGCCAGAGTGCAGCTGTCAGAAGGGAGGGCAAACGTGTGTGTGTGTGTGTGTGTGTGTGTGTGTGTGTGTGTGTGTGTGTGTGTGTGTGTGTGTGTGTGTGTGTGTGTGCGCGCGCCAGCAGGGTCCGCTTCTGTCTGCGTATCTGCCGCAGCGGTGCGCCCGCTGTGTGCTTACTTTTCTGTGCCGAAACCTCCTGCTCTGCAATTGTGCTGCTCGTCCGGCCCATTTTTCTCTCTGCCTTCCTCTCCTGTTTCTTCTTTCCACTCCGCGCGTCTGCTGGCATTCCCCGAGTTTGAGATCGCCGTGGTCTCGCCCGTCTCTGTCATCCATCATAAGCAGATATCTTCAGCTGTTAGAGTCGCTGTTGTTTCAGAATGTATTTGTCAAGTGGGTGAGAGTGCGATTGTTTTATATTTAGATAATATGAGTAAAGTTATATGAGTAAACTTACACACAACATTCTACACACTTACACAAAGGTTATATGGTTGAAGGGCACAGACTAATGTTACTGATAGGGGCCTACATCACAGGAAACTTCTTTTTTTTTAGAATCTTACATTTTAGATTCTTAGAGTTTGGAATCTTACATTTTAGAATCTTAGAGTTTGGAATCTTACAGTTTAGATTCTTATGCTGCGTTCACACCGCACGCGAATGACGCGAATAAATCGCTCTATTCGCGCGAAGTTGGACGCGTGAACATTTTGAATCCATTCGCTTCATTCGCGTGTGACATTCACTACACAACAGACGCGAATTCACGTCATGGGAGGGGGTTCTGCCAGGCAGCGGCAGTCGGCAGAAGGACTATCCGAGTTAAGGCTGCTCTCACCGGGGTTGATGAGCGCTGAGCGCCGCTGATCGCCTGGGTCTCACACCTCCGAAAACACCAGATCAAATTTTCAAATAGGAGCTTTCTTAATAAATAAATAACATATTTGAGCTATAAACAACTACATTCTCGCCTGAAAAACTATTAAAACTACATTTTGTGACACAATACAGTAGTATTTTTAAATTACTCTGGCCTCGGGGTTTCCCCTGTGGGTTTCCCATCCGTCACTTCACCACGTGACAGCAGTAAGCAGGCTCCTCATTGGTTAACGCGGCGCGAATATCCGGCAAAGTTCAAATTTTTCAACTTGAGTGATTCGCGTGATTCGCGCGAATCACGCGTTCAAAACGCTCAATTCGCGTGATCCTTGCCGCCTCATTCGCGCGAATCGCGCCGCAGAATGCCTATTCGTGTCTCTGCATTGACTTAACATGTAAATCAATCGCGCGAATCGCGTCATTCGCGTGCGGTGTGAACGCAGCATTGGAGTTTGGAATCTTCATTTTAGAATCTTAGAGTTTGGAATCTTCATTTTGGAATCTTAGACTTTTAGAACTGATGTTTAGAATCTTAGATTTTAAAACCTTAAATTTTTAGAATCTTCGATTTTGGAAAACGTTCATCTTAGAATCTTCGATTTTGGCATCTTACATTTTTAGAACAGATGTTTAGAACCGTTGATTTTAGAACCTGAAGCTTGCACTCAATGCAGAGGTGATCCCATCAGATACCATCGGCCACTCAACCTCCATCGGCAACCCAGAATGAGTGACTGGCCCTAAGCGCTTTGAGTGGTGGAGGCTACTCAAACTCGAAGTGCCCTTCGATCACTTAGCATCAACCTCGACCAACCAATCGACAGTCTCTGGGAAGATATCACCTGGCACATACATGCTGCTGCCTCTGACATTTTTGCCTCAACGAAGCCAGGGATAAGTAGGTCTGGTGGTGGGGTATGAAGAAGGCCACCTAATTCACCACCCTCTCAGCCGATGGCGACAGCCTCCCAGATGTCAGGTCCCGAGTCAACGCTGCCTGGTTGAAACGGCACTGAAATGTCTGCTGCGATAAACGCATGCCCAAACACCTCAAGGCAAAGATCTATAAGACAGTCGTCCGTCCAGTCCCCTATATGGAGCAGAGGGTTCTGTGACCAACAGGCACGAGCAGGCCCTTCATGTAGCTAATGGAGATGCGGATTAGAGGTCTGCACGGGACTGTTTTTTAAGTTTATATTCCGCTTCCACTCGTTCCTGATATACATACACTCTTTGTTCACCCGCTGTCTGCTTAGAATATTTTTCTTTCCGACCTGACCATCCCACTAAATAGATCTCGTTTCCAGAATTTCACATTTAAATTTCCACGGAGAAATTAAAAATGCTAGGTTGATGCATGCGTGTTGTGAGTGTTTGCCTGGGTGAGACAATTTTTGCAAATCCTAAAAGATTCCTCTGATCCCCGGCTAAAATCTGACGTCTTCGATCGTTAGTGTGACATGTTCACCGGCAGCCGATTAATGACCGCTGTGATCAAATTTGACCTCAGACGAAATTCTGGCAGTGTCAGAAGATCTGACAATCCTGCAGTGTGACTATCTCAGTTTTTCAAGACAAACTATGACCAAAACGAGAGCTAGAGATTTCTTTGTAGCCTGCATTTTAATTCTGTGTGTAATGCAGCTAACGCGTCAATCATTGATGATATAAAACTCTGACGAGTTTTATTGCGTGTCCGTTTTTAGCGCACCTTTACTATCTTACAGTCAGACATTAATGGCACCTGAGATCTTACAGTAGCCCCTTTCACACTGCGATTCCGGTAAATACACGGATAATGCGACCCGGCATTTGTTCCCGGGCCGCTAGATTTGGTCCATTCACACTGCCAGCGAAATACCGTAATATGTGCGCTTTCACACACAACCCGTAACGGTCCCGGGTCGAGTTGACACGTGACATCCTGATGTGACGTATAACGGCGAGCGATCTCCGCTTCAGCGCGGATAGTAAGGAGCTCCGTGGTCTCGACTGGTGTCCAGTTTGCGCACATTTCTGCTTGTTTAATTTTAGTTTCTTTTGTATACGAACACTCTCTGCGTTTAAAACACCGACGAGCTCTTCTGGCACTGCAGGGTTGTGTTATTGAAAAAACAAGCTCTAGGAGTCGCACGATAACTACGCACACGTTGCAGCATTAGTTTCGGCTTTTGTTCACACAGCGCTCGTCCCGGGTCGAATACCGCAATATTACTAGGTCCCCGACCCGGGTCGAATTCGGTAATCAATCCCGGGACGTGGTTGCTTTCACACTGAAGGCGACCCGGCAATGCTCCGGGAATATTGCGGGTCCGACGTGCAGTGTGAAAGGGGCTAGTGTGAGGTGGCTTACAGCGAGGATAATGTTCGTACAGTCTGACCAGGAACAATAGGAAGGACTATTATAAATCGCAGTGTGTACCCGGCTTTAGATCTTAGAATCTTAGATTTTACGACATTCCATTTTCAGGACCTTAGATTTTTATAAACCTAGATTTTAAAATCTTAGATTTTTAGAACATTAGATCTTAAATTGTAGGACATTTAGGTTTTTAGAACCTTAGATTTTATAATCTTGGATTATAAGAACCTTAGATTTTTAGAATATTACATTTTAGAATATTACATTTTAGAATATTACATTTTAGAATATTACATTTTTAGAACCTTAGATCTTAGAATCTTAGATTTTAGAACTTTAAGTTTTAGAATCTCAGGTTTTAGAATCTTACATTTTTTGAATATTAGATTTTTAGAAAAGACAGATCATCATAGTTATTTAGTCTAATAAATCTGCCATTTTATATTATCAATAATGTATGACGAATTTATTTGGTTTGGTTTGGATAAAAGTCTCAGCTGAATGCCTAATTGACCTCACGCCGTTTCCAGGAGTGCTTGAGTTTATACTGTCTCTGGTTTACAGTTTAGAAACAGCAAAAAATCATTCTTGCCCTAACCCTGAAAACAATGCACTTTTCAAATTTCCATTTTAAAATCTTACAATTTTAGAATCTTAACTTTTAAGATTCTAAAATGTAAGATTCCAAACTTTTTGGAATCTTACATTTTAGAATCTTAGATTTTTAGAACAGACGTTTAGAATCGTAGATTTTAGAACCTTAAATTTTTAGAATCTTAGATTTTGGAAATTGTTTTTTAGGAAATCAAAATTTTTAGAACAGATGTTTAGAACCGTAGGTTTTAGAACCTGAAGCTTGCACTCAATGCCAAGGTGATCCCATCAGATACCGTCGGCCACTCAACCTCCATCGGCAAACCAGAATGCGAGTGACTGGCCCTAAAGCACTTCAAATGGTGGAGGAGGCTACTCAAACTCGAAGTGGCCCTTCACATATTGGGATTTATAGAATATAAATTTGGCGTAAATATCTGTGCACCGTCTACACTGGTTTACTGGTGTGAGCAGAGTAATGAAGTAAATAAACTATGATTTAGTCCATATATCATATTTTCCAAGGGTCTGGTAGGTATCTCGTAGTATCAGATGCATTTGAATATGCATATGGAAATTATATGCAGATTAGGGATGTGCCCGAAGCCGAACTATATTCGGAAAGGAGGAAATGACGCATGGATAAGTAGGAATGTATACGTCAAAATTAGCTTTATTATAAGGGGGTAGCGTTGCTACACTGTAAAAAATTATTTAGAAAAAAAGTTCATTGAAATAAAAATGTTGAGTTAATACAATGAACATTTTTTGAGGTTCGACAACCTTTATTAAAACATTACTAAAAGATTTTGTAAGCATATTGGGTAATTGTGTGTTTTATTTCTGATGACGCAGTGAAACATGCCAAATAGTGCTATTTTCATGATTTATCAAATTTTTTATGTGCTTCAAATACAATAATATTTTGAGTTTGTATTTATTAAACAAATTTACTTCATTGTATCAACTCAAATGTTTAATTTCAATAAACTCACAATTTTAAGGCAACCAGGTTACTTACTTTTTAAAAATTAAACCAACAAAAACCAAAAAATATTTTTACAGTGTAATACGTTATATATAATAATGTTATATCAGATTACTATATATTCAGATATCTATATCAGAATATCCAGAAATCAATTAAATTGTTAATTTATTGATATAGATCTCGTTTAATTATTGCATCTAAACACAATATAGCATTAGTGCACTAACATTTTTTTTGGTTTTTGTTGGTTTAATTTAATAAAGTAAGTAACCAAGTTTTGAGTTTATTGAAATGAAAAATTTGAGTTGATACAATGAAGGACATTTGTTTAATAAATAGAAACTCAAAATATTATTGTATCTGAACCACATAAAAAATGTGATAAATCATGAAAATAGCACTATTTGGCTGCGTCATCAGAAATAAAACACAAACAATTACCCAATATGCTTACAAAATCTTTTAATAATATTTTAATAAAGGTTGTCGAATCTCAAAAAATGTTCATTGTATTAACTCAAAATTTTAGTTTCAGTGAACTCAAAATTTTAAGGCAACCAGGTAACTTTTTTTCTAAATACTCTTTTACAGTGTATGGTAAAACAATATGGTTATTTTGGGGTGGGGATGCGAATGTGCACACGTCGTCTTGGGATTTCTAAAGGAAACTTTGCACAGGTTTTGGCATGCAAATGGTTTAATAAATAGAAAACATTTGTGCTTATGGAAAATCTGCGTTTTAGAAGGAAATCTGCACACATTTTTATATATGAGACTCCAGATGTTAAGCTGGAAATTTTTAGTATACGGCTATTATGTTAAAACTCGGGGTTCAGCTTCACACAATCTTACAACAATCACGTCATTCTGTCGAGACTCATGCGAGCATCTGTACGGGTCGCTGGAATATTTCTCTCCTGTTTGTTTGTTTTCTTTGCACTATCCCAGTAAACTAATCCATGGAGCGCTTGTTTACCGGAACGAAAAGAGGGGGAAAGAATCTACAACACAAAAAGCAGCGGAGGGGGAAAACTTCCCACAGTGTCTCTATGGTAATCAGCAGGTGCCTGTGGCCTGAGAGAAGAAGTGAAGCCTTTCTTACGAGCGTGAGAAAGAGCGGCCGACCCCCCCAACACACACACACACACACACACCCGCGCCTCCGTTCTTCCCCTTTTCTCTTTTACGGTGGCAAAACCCACCCCAGCGGCAGCAGTGGTGGCTGCCAAAGGCTCCCTCTGATCCAGCTGCATGAAAAACGAGACCAACAAAAGACGGGAAGAAAAGGAGAAAGGCAGAAGAAGATGGAGAAACTGCGGAAGAGTTTAAGCTCCTGGTTGGCAGTGCCAGGATGCTCGGGCCAGTGGCAGAATCTGAAGGGGGGGGATTTGCCTCCTGGAATTGATTTACAGGGGTATTTGTTACTTATATAAGGGCAAATTCACATTCTACTCGTATATAAAACACAGTTTTTACCAAATTATTTTTTTGTTGTCAAATACGTTTTATTCGGTTATTCAATAACCTTGCAATAATCACAATTTCCAGGATTAATTTCTTAATATGCACAAAAAATAAATGAATAACAAAACAAACAACGAACAGAAAACGATACACATTAAAAGTAACACCCCCCGCCTGTAAATATACAATACAGTGACAATCGAAACAACTTGAAGTGACCATTTTAAAGGGGGGGTGAAACACTCAGTTTCAGTCAATCTCATGTCAATCTTGAGTACCTATAGAGTAGTATTGCATCCTTCATATCTCCGAAAAGTCTTTAGTTTTATTATATTTATAAAAGAAATATGGGCTGTACCGAGTCTTTCCGGAAAAAATGAGCGGCTGGAGGCGTATCGAGTGGGCGTAGCTAAAGAATGACGAGCGCGCAAAGCGGTGACGTCCTCAAGCGTGGAGAAGAAAACGCTACCCCTAATAAACTATGGCTATCGATCTCAGCTAATACAGATAATGATCCAGAATCATCCGGAGGCTGAAATAAACTGAACAGGAGAAACAGCAGCAGCAGGACGTCCGTCTCTGTGGTATGGACTGTATTTAGTGGCCTGTCAACATTTGTGTGTGTTTACTCACAGTTTATGAGGACATGATTCAGTTTATGGACTATTGTATGCGACTAAACCTTAGCAGTAGCAAGCAAAACGGTTTTGCACGTCAGACTAGTGTAACGTTATACAGAGAACAACAATGGAGTCCGTTAGCGCATTTGAATGACGAATGACGAAGCATGCTTTGTGAGAACGCTAGGTTTATGTTTGAGGTGGTTTTACAATAATCAAACTGACACCTATAGTGGTCAGCTAAACAAATGTATTTAAACGCACACCATAGATCTCATGCTCCATTGATAAATTAACTAATGTTATACACGATCGTGTCGTTTACTGATGTTAACTTACGCGACGATAGCCAACAGCACAGACATTTGGAGCAGTTTTACTCACCGGCTGCTTCCAAAGCACGACCGTGAACCTTTATCGCTGGGACCGCTCCGTCAAAAACACACTTCTTTGGTGACATTGTTGATTTGGTGAAGTCCTGACAGCAGTGACCGTGGAGATCCACTATTGCGACACGACTGAAGCGATGTTGTGAAGCTTCCCGTCATTTCTGCGTTCAAATCGGGTCAAATGCAGCGCTGCCTTTCCAGAATGCTGTGTGGACGCGTTGAAGTTGCTCGACGTCACCCATAGGAATAAAGTGGAGCGGCGCGACAGAAGTGTTCACGGACGACTGGATCTGCAGCTGAGAGTGTTTACGGGCGTGCATTTCCTCTCTCGCTCTAGTCACGCGCGCGCCCTACCGGGAGAAGAGCCCGTACGGCCCATACAAGGACCTTCCGACCCGTTGACGTCAAGCCGACCCATACTCGGAAAAAACTCTCCGAAACTTGTGAGAAACCGGAAGGAGTATTTTTGACACAGAAATACTCCATCAAACGTCCAACATTAGTTTTTGAAACTTTGTCTATGTTTAGGATGGGAATCCAAGTCTTTAACAGTGGAAAAAGCTCAGTATGCATGAAACAGCATTTCACCGCCCCTTTAAGGAATATAATTCCTCTTGAGGTAGCAGAAGAAAGGTCCCCAAATCTTGTGAAACTGTCCGATGTTGCCTTTTAAAAGATATCTGGTTCATTCCAAGTGCAGAGTAGATGTCACTGACTTTGCCTCAATAAACTCCTAATTACTGCTCATTAATAGTTAATAAGGCAGTTTTTAAGTTTTGATTAAGGGATGTAGTATATGGTCATGCAGAATAAGGCATTAATATATGCTTTATAGTACTAATAAACAGACAATATTCAAGTAATATGCATGATAATAAGCAACTAGTTAATAGTGAGAATTGGACCCTAAACTGAATTACAAACACACTCCATAGGCGTAATGGTCTTTATACTGTATAAACCATATTTTCTATCCCCCTACACTGCCCCTGCCCATAAACCTTCCCAACACACACGCACACGCACACGCACACGCACACGCACACGCACACGCACACACACACACACACACACACACACACACACACACACACAGCCCATACACCTACCCATCACAGGAATCATTCTGCATTTTTACTTTCTCATAAAAACTCCTCCTGTGTGATTTATAAGCCTTTTGTAAAGTGGGGCCATGGGTAATGTCCCCATATTTCACCCTCTCCTGTAATACCTGTGTCATACCCATGGCATTATACACATTTGTGTCCTGATATCACACACACACACACACACACACACACACACACACACACACACACACACACACACACACACACACAGGCAGACAATCTGGCTGGCCACTGATGTTGCAGTTTGAAAACAAATTGTTGATATACTTAACAAAATCAGTTGTAAATATTATCACATAAAAAGATGTTCATTATAGATATGTACCGTCGGGTGTGTGTGTGGCAGTGGTGGCCGGTTTGGGGCGAGCCTCCTTTGGGCCGCTGGCTCATTGATATGCAGGCGACGGGTCGGCCGGCACAGCTGCAGGATACCCGCTCAGAGGGGCTCCAGAGGGAGAGGGGGAGGCCCAGGAAAAACCAACAAAAGAGCCCCCCCCTCATTCCCGGTTTTCATAGACTTAAATTCCCTAAATCCTCCAGCTCTCCTCCTCTCCTTCCTCAAACGCCTGCTTTCTCCTCTCAGCCTGTCATCCGCGTCTCCGTGCTCTCGCTCGTCCTGAGCGGTGAATGCAGTGGTGTCAGGAAGTTCAGGATCTCTTCCCACTGGAGCGGCGCTCTCAGACACTTTCTTTCATTTGTCCTTTCGTTTTTCTTTTCTTCCTGTTGCTTTATATATATATATATATATATATATATATATATATACAGCTATGGAAAAAATTAAGAGACCACTTAACATTGATTTTTCAAAGTTAAATGGTCTCTTAATTTTTTTCAGCACTGGATATACACAGGTCCTTCTCAAAAAATTGCATGGAGGCGATCAGCCTGTGGCACTGCTGAGGTGTTCTGGAGGCCCAGGATGCTTCGATAGCGGCCTTAAGCTCATCCAGAGTGTTGGGTCTTGCGTCTCTCAACTTTCTCTTCACAATATCCCACAGATTCTCTATGGGGTTCAGGTCAGGAGAGTTGAGCACAGTAATACCATGGTCAGTAAACCATTTACCAGTGGTTTTGGCACTGTGAGCAGGTGCGAGGTCGTGCTGAAAAACCAAATCTTCATCTCCATAAAGCTTTTCAGCAGATGGAAGCATGAAGTGCTCCAAAATCTCCTGATAGCGAGCTGCATTGACCCTGCCCTTGATAAAACACAGTGGACCAACACCAGCAGCTGACATGGCACCCCAGACCATCACTGACTGTGGGGACTTGACACTGGACTTCAGGCATTTTGGCATTTCCTTCTCCCCAGTCTTCCTCCAGACTCTGGCACCTTGATTTCCGAATGACATGCAAAATTTGCTTTCATCTGAAAAAAGTACTTTGGACCACTGAGCACCAGTCCAGTGCTGCTTCTCTGTAGCCCAAAGTGTCTTGACCTGGGGAATGCGGCACCTGTAGCCCATATATAAAATGTTTTTTAAATTATAAGATCGAGGCAAGCAATGGTCTGTTTCTGCAGTCTAATTTGTTTAGATTTTACACACGCTCACACACTCTTGACTCTCTCAGGTGATGTGTGTGACAACACAAATAAATGCAAAACTACATGGACAGCTGTCTCATTGTTCCTGGTTTACGTCTGCGTCATGGATCTGAGCCGAAAACAAGAGCAGCGTGTTAGTAACGAAGAAGTGTTGAGTGTGAGAAAGAGGAAGGAACGCAGAGACAGGAAAGAGTTGAGATGAGAAAGTGGCACAGAAGACATGTACAGAGGAAGGTGAAGAGATGAGGAGACGGTCAGGCGGATGTGGTGGTCGTGCTCGGGCTCACATGACCTGTGTGTGTGTGTGTGTGTCTGCCAGATCTCGAGCAACGAAAATCAAATCGTACTAAAGCTAACTAGACTAAATTTGGTTGACAAACATTTCCTCTATGTTCCGCAATAGGAAAAAATTGGGGCAAACAATCTAATAATTTAAATTATATACAATGATATGCAAGCATCTGTACGCATATTTATATAATTCTTTAAATTGAAAAAACTCTAAATAAGAAACTAAAACTGCCAGTAGGTGGCGGTAAATATCTAAATGAGTGAGTCATTGATTCATTAGATTCGTTCAAACGGCCGATTCATTCAATGGAGTAAATGGCTCTCTTTATAAATGAGTCATTGAATCATTGATTCACTCCATTGATTTGCTCAAAACAAGGATTCATTCAGAAACGAAACATCAGCGTGTGAGACGCACAACAGTTCTGCTCTTGCTTTATCAGTAATATTTTCCCTGGCGAAATTGAGCAAATAGACAATATTGTGTCTAAAATATAACACAATATTAAGTTCTTATTTAATGAACTTTTGTATAAGATCGATATCACATTTTTACTCAGCACGCGTGTGATATTTCTTAACCATGTCGTCATATATAAACATGAGACGACAACTCATACAGGGACTTTTTTGTCTGATATCTTGATTTTTAGGGCCATTCTGACTGCATTGAACTGGACTTATTTTTAGGTGTTCATGAGCGTAGCGATTGAAACTCTATTGTAATTGTTACGTTTTCCAAGGATCAGCATTCTCTCCTAAAAGTCACAGGGCAGATTAAACCAAAAGTCATAGAGGCTTGAATCTTTGAGGACTGGTAGTACTCACATGTCTACATTAATATCACCAAAGCTTGGCCCGATTGGCCTAGCGGTGGTGCTACAGCGCTCAAAAGTGCGAAATGGCTCATAACTCTATAGGTATTTGCGGGTATTTTGGATTTACTACTTTTGTGAATTAGTGCTAGGTGTGTGGCCTGTTCGGAACAAAACCACTGCAGAAATATTTTCTGGTGAGTGAATAATAATAATGCGTTCGATTTATTTAGCGCTTTTCAAGGCACTCAAAGCGCTTTACATAGAAGGGGGGAATCTCCTCAACCACAACCAATGTGCAGCATCCACCTGGATGATGCGACGGCAGCCATATTGCGTCAGAACGCTCACCACACACCAGCTGATTGGTGGAGAGGAGACCGAGTGATGAAGCCAATCAGAATAGGGGGATGATTAGGAGGCCAGTGGGCAAATTTGGCCAGGATGCCGGGGTTACACCCCTACTCTTTTTCCGAAAGACATCCTGGGATTTTTAATGACCACAGAGAGTCAGGACCTCTGTTTAATGTCTCATCCGAAGGACGGTGCTCTTTGACAGTATAGTGTCCCCATCGCTATACTGGAGTGTTAGGACCCACACAGACCACAGGGTGAGCGCCCCCTGCTGGCCTCACTAACACCTCTACCAGCAGCTCCTGGTAGATCCCAGTTCCCAGTTGGTCTCCCATCCAGGTACTGACCAGGCTCAGCCCTGCTTAGCTTCAGTGGGACACTGAATTCAATATTCAACAAAAAACTATTATTCACGGTTGCTAATGGGAGCTAAAATATTTGATGTGGGCGGGGCCACTTTTACTAAAATGGCTATAACTCGTGAACAGAAAGAGATATTTTCACTAAATTTGGTGCACATGTGTATGAGCTCAGCCTGAGGTCATATGAAAAAAATCGACCAATTGGAGGCGCTATAACAGAGGAAAAAAACATGAAAATGTCTATAACCATCCATTAACCAACCGTTTGTCGGATTTACTTAAACATTGGCAGGCACTGTCTTTGTCCTATGTGCCATTTTCTAGGTCAGTGTTCGGCAGATTGTTTTGATAGTGGCTGGTTCTGATATAGATCTGTCATGATAGTGTGATGGAGGCGAGCTAGTGAGAGCTGTTCAGGTTAACTCATGTGAAGTGATGCTCTGGTCTAGTGTCTTACGCTGGAGGTTGTAGCCTTTAGCCTCATTGTCAGAGCGCCCGACTCTCATGTGAAAAGACCCGAGTTGGAGCGGGAGGTGTGACCCAAAGATATTACAACAACGGTTTTTACAGCAATGTTTTATTTTGGGAGGAATTGAGAGCTTTTAATTTGATGTGTTCTGGAAGACATTCAAGGGTCACTAGACACGCCTCTAAAAGAGCCGTCATGAAATGTGGGGTATGATAAAATGAACAGTGAACCATTGAAACGTTTGCTTATAACACGGGGCCTCAGCACAAACACGTGAACAATAACAAATCTAATTCAGCTTCTTTTTTATCAAAAATATTGACAAGACAACCAGCAAAAAAAGGTGCCATGCTTCGTCTCGTGGTGCCATCTGATATTATATTCTTTACAAACGAGCCACAACTTCATTGCAGATAAGACACACCGGCTTTGTAGTCACAAAACCAGGTAGGATGAACGCACAGTCGTCTTTCCATTCTTCTTTGTATGCCCCATTTTCGCTGTGGACTTTCCTCTTTAGGCTGATAGTGCTAGCTTACATGTTCACATCACTCTTCAAGCGGCGTAATAATCGAATACCTCCAGCACGTGAACAACTAAAGAAATACAGTTTAGTACATGAGGATGCCAATGAATAATTTCAAAAGTATGCTACGTCAAATAATTATTTCAATAAGTTAGGCTCCATTGTGTAACAAGCAAATTAAAATACACATTTATTATTCACAATATGGAAAGAGTTTGTTGAAAGCATGACTCAAACATGCCATTAATGGGCTTATTCAAGTCCTCTTTATGAGTTATTTTTATCCATTCCGTGTCTCCCACATGTGTTTTAGCAAGTGTTGAATGTGTGTCAAGTTGATGAATGAAGATACTGCCAGTTTACGCGTCTAACTACTGCTTTATTAATGTATCCAATTTTAACAAAGTAACAGCTGACTACCAGTTACAAAAGACACTTTTACAGTATGTCAGACAATTCAAGTTGTATTTTTCATCATTTTATTTCTTAAATTATCCCTTGACTATATTCTGGCCCGCCATCTAGTGGCCAACATTTTTTGCCCATGGCCAAATCTACTTGCCGACCCCTGGTCTATGAGGACATTGGCTTATCTCAAAAAACATGGCCACCATCGGCCAATGAAGTTTGAGCACCTATTAGACCGGTGTGTGATCTGAACTAAACTCGGAGGGCATTTTTAACTCATGGCTCTAGAGGTCTGTGAGAATTTAGAAAGAAATCGGCCACTATTTGGGGCTAACGAGTTTGACGCCTCTGTAATCACGTGGTGTTTCACACAATGTTCATATAATTTGATAGATCTCTATACTGAACAACTTCGCCACTGCTGTCAATCAAATAAAACATTTTATGTAAAAACTTTTGCGAACTAGTCCTAGGTCTTAATAAAAACCAATGCAGTACAATTCGCTGGACTCTCTAGAGCCCCTTTCACACTGCACGTCGGACCCGCAATATTCCCGGAACATTGCCGGGTCACCTTCTGTGTGAAAGCAACCACGTCCCGGGATTGATTACCGAATTCGACCCGGGTCGGGGACCTAGTAATATTGCGGGATTCGACCCGGGACGAGCGCTGTGTGAACAAAAGCCAAAACTAATGCCGCAACGTGTACGTAGTTATCGTGCGACTCCTAGAGCTTGTTTTTTCAATAACACAACCCTGCAGTGCCAGAAGAGCTCGTCGGTGTTTTAAACGCAGAGAGTGTTCGTCTACAAAAGAAACTAAAATTAAACAAGCAGAAATGAGCGCAAACTGGACACCAGTCGAGACCCCGGAGCTCCTTACTATCCGCGCTGAAGCTGAGATCGCTCGCCGTTATACGTCACATCCGGATGTCACGTGTCAACTCGCCCCGGGACCGTTACGGGTTGTGTGTGAAAGCGCACATATTACGGTATTTCGCTGGCAGTGTATTTGCCGGAATCGCAGTGTGAAAGGGGCTTAAGTCAATAATTATCACAAAAACAAAGTTTAACTTTACCCCTTGAGTAGGTATATCAGGCTCATTTAGAAAATGGGTGTGGCAAAATGTACTCAAAAGCCTATAAATCCTAAATGAAACTTCATGAAAATTGGTGAGCACATACAGCATATGACTCTAAAGTAGCATGCAAACTTTTAGGGAGATCGAATCTAACCCTAACTGTTAAATAGCTTTGAAAACCATATTTCCTGTAATAAATTGCTTGTATTGGCTGTAAATGGTCTTTTCTGTCTATGATCTAAGTGGTTACATGCTTGCTAAATAAAACTTACGCCTTAAACGCTTGAACCCCAATAAATGCTGCTTGCAGATGTTTGTACATGTTTTTATAGAGTTTTTATAATGTTTTGATATTGAGCTACAAGTTTTAGCTGTTTGACCAAAATACAGGAACTTGTCAAAGGCCAGCTGAAACATTGTGTAAGCTCAAGCTTCTCTTTAACCCCCATACCCCGTTCACTTAACAGCCCTTAATTGTTCGTTCGTGGACAAATGTGGGCACGGAGGTCTCAGGTGTGATTTTTTTTTTTAAAATTATTATAAATGTTAAATCACTGTCTTCGATAAAATTTATTCTATCCATTGATGGTGTTTTTTTTATTTATTTTTGCAGTATTTGAATTTATTTACTC
The DNA here is from genome assembly GCF_024679245.1 of Pseudorasbora parva. Lineage (NCBI taxonomy): Eukaryota > Metazoa > Chordata > Actinopteri > Cypriniformes > Gobionidae > Pseudorasbora > Pseudorasbora parva. The sequence goes on from NC_090181.1 coordinate 3,101,665, forward strand.
CTAAGAGTACCACATTTTCTTTGTAAATTATGTTTATTTTTATGTTATATTTAATATTTATTTAACTACATTAAAAATATCATTCCATTAAGTTCTGAGAGTTAAAACCTAAAGATGAGGTGTCTTTACTGCCATCTAGTATCTCATATTGGTATTAAATTAAGAAAAAAACAAATTATATTAATAGCCACTAGATGGCTGTATAGTACTCAATGGCTGCATATAGGCTGAACTCTGTGAACCACTGTATAAAATGAATTTGACCTCTGAAGTTTTTGATTATCACAAGTTAAAATTGCAATTTGAAGAAATATATATCTGTGTTAGGTGAGACTATACAAAGATGCCAAAATAAGATGCCTTAGATAAATAGGACTATGCTATAAGGAAAAGACAAAGTAGTAGATCATTTATAATTTATTTCAAAGAAAGACCATCAAATTTTAATTTTAAAACTAATTAGTACCAAACGGGTAAGAATGTATATATATAACAATAAATAAGTAAAACAGCTAAGAACAAAAAGGTAAGAACAAACAGTTTAGAACAATCAATAATAATTATTTACATTATTTGCATGCACTTGTGGCAGCAGGTACTTGTAACCGAATGTTCTTTGCAGATATATTCTCTGCATTTTCCACATACAGTTCTGGTTTTCTGTTGGAAGTACAGACTTACTCATTGTGCTGCTTGCAGTGAACTGATAAAATAACTGTCACTGCAAGTTCAGGTAGCATATGCTGCATAAACGTTTTGTTTCGAAGTAATAAACACACCTTGCAGTAGCACTTTGATCTGACTCTGAAGTGTGCCTGCGTGTGTGTGTAAGTGTGAGAGAGAGAGTCTGATGAGCCAGGTGGATGATTGGTTCATACCAAAAAAACATGGTCAGACATTGGCTCATTCAATTCTTTGTTTTTGTATGTGTGTGTGAGTTTTTATTTGAAAAAAGCCCATCTCTGTCATAGGCTCATTGAATGCATTGTTTGTGTGTGTGTGTGTGTGTGTGCGCGCGCGCGCGTGCGAGAGAGCGAGGGGGTGATGAGCCAGGTGGTTGATTGGATCATTTCATTGGTTGTCATCATTGATTGGATCATTTTTTGTATGTGTGAGTGAGTTTTTATTTGGAAAAAAAAAAAAGCCCAGCTCTGTCATAGGCTCATTGAATGCGCTGTTTGTGTTTGTGTGTGTGTTTGTGTGTATGATTGAGAGTTTTTGCCATGTTGAGAATGTTGTACAGGATCAGCCCTTCATTTGTGTGTATGATAGATATACATTGCATTGGATTAATTTTTTTTTTTTTTTACAAAAAAACATCAAGAATGCTCTAAATTACAGTTTTTCCCATTGATTCCTATGGGTGGTCATTTTTGTCCACGAACGAACAATTAAGGAGTTTTTTTTTTTCACCCACTTAACATTGCAGCATCGAGTGTGTTTTATTTGTGTGTGTTCAGGTGGCAAACTTAGGAAAAGTAGCCAAGTCTTGTACCGCTCAGATCAAGGGAAGTATTTTTAAAAAATTAATTAAAATAATTTTGCCCACATTTGTCCCCAATAGGGTATTGTGTTCAGTTCTGATGAAGAAGTGTTTGTTTATGGATACAGGACACAGCCAGAGGTGTAAATCATCACGTGTGCTTCTGTATTTTGCACACTGAAGGCAGTTTTTGCATGCATTCAGCGTGCATGTGATCAGCATGTTTGGTGGCATTGCCCGTCATCAAAGGAGCAGCAGTGAATGACCCGCGTGCGTCAGAGATGCTGGCATGAAAACCCTGGACTCTGTGTGTCCCTGTGGTAGATTAATCTCACACCCTACACAATTACAACTTTGGCATCATAACTACAAACACATCTGTCATTGCCCGTCAGGCCTGCGGTGTAGAGCCGCTTCCTGTTCAAACAAGAGCCGTCTGTCCGTTTGAGACTCTTCCACATTAGTAAAAGTGCTGTGATAGATGTATCGTTCACAAATAAATACTGAAACTTAATCAGCTTGTTTTGGGTGTTTCTTTAAGTGTGCAAAAGGTCCAGATGTCACGCTGATGAACATGTGTCGTGTTATTCGGTGTGCTGCGTGGTGGACATACTGTCCCAGGACTCTCTTGGCATACAGACAGACAGACAGACAGACTGACAGAGAGATAGACAGACAGATAGACAGTCAGACAGACAGACAGACAGACAGACTGACAGAGAGATAGACAGACAGACAGACAGACAGACAGACAGACAGACAGACAGACAGACTGACAGAGAGACTGACAGAGAGATAGACAGACAGATAGACAGATAGACAGACAGACAGACAGACAGACAGACAGACAGACAGACAGACAGGCATCCGGCCAGAGCTGGTCTGGGTTTCTTTTGAGTGGATGTGGTTGGGCAGCTCTGATGTGCTTTTGAGATCACACAAACCAGATACAAGAATCTGTATTAGTCGTACATATAAAGTTGTTATTTAAATTGTTTCATCAAACCGTTCCCGAATAATGCTTGAAAGAATTTGACGAAGAGCACGACAAAATAAACATGAGTCTATATCTCCGTAACACTTTAGCGTATTTTGACCGAACTTGGTGTGTGTTATGACAACATGACCATTAGTGTGCTATTCTCCACAGTGTCACCTAGTGCTCACGAGATATGGTCTCAAAACTGCTCTTTTTACATTCGGTGCAGCATATCAAACAATATCCAATTTTCCAAAAATCCAATTTTCCCAAGATTCAGAGATTTTGTTAAAAAAATTATATCATTACCATAATAATATTTTTTGATGATATTTATACACTACTGTTCAAAAGCTTGGAGTACAATTAAGTTAAAATTATAAAGAAGTATCTTGAGCTCACTAAGGATTACCTTATTTGATCCAAAATACTGCAAAAACGATTACAATTTAAAAATGCAAGCAGCTATTAAGCTGCCAAGTGCAAAGAACACGATAAGTCATGCAGCCGACTGAAACAATGAGCTAGTGAAGACATGTTAAGATCATTTTAGGCAAAATAGCTGAAAAATCACAAGTAGTCACTAGTCGTATGATTTCATGCTTTATCAATTTTGACCAATAGGTGGCGCTGTGGCCAAACTGGTGTTTTGATGTCATGTTAGCCTCAGAGTGATTTTGTCATCATGCCTCAAATTTCTTGATGCGCTATACGCAAACGGTTTCATCTATCAATTAGAAATCCATATAATTTTGCCAGCATGGTCTGATGAGGATACAATTTGATTTTGGTGAAAATCAGACCAACGCTCTAATAGGAGTTTGAAAAGTAGGTTTTTGAAGAAAATCAAAATGGCGGACAGGAAAGTTCGGTTGATTATTGGAAATTGTTATCGAACAGATTGATTAAGACAATGGTTTGACGAAACAACTTGAATTAAATATATTTTTATCATCATAGTCTGAAGATGATCTGGTTCAATTTTCGTGATGCGACGCCTTAAGAGGAGTTTGAAAAAGTAGGTTTTTGAGGAAAATCAAAATGCCGGACAGGGAGTTTGGCCGACTGCGGCAAAATTGTTATCTATGTTCTCACAATGGCCAAGGGATCGATCAAGACCAGTTTCAATACAATAGGTTAAATTGTTCAATAACTATTAGCATTGTGGGACATTTCATTATAACTTTTGATCACAAGTTTTGTAGCAATACGCCAATGTGTTTGTTGGCGGCACTAGAGGGTTGATGCCAAACTACTTCTGAGACTGTATCTCTGCAAGGCTTTGGCATATTGGCACCAAATTTGGTGTGTGTCATTGCCACCCAACACTGACCACACAATATAAATTTGGTGTCAGCGCCACCTATTGCTCAAAAGTAATAAGCAATTATGTCACATCGAAAGTGATTTTATTAGGTTTTTTTGGTGAATTTATTCAAAATAGAATCTTTTGTAACATTATAAATGTCTATACTGTTACTTTTGATTATTTTAATGCATCCCTACTAAACAAAACTGTTCATTTCTTTTTCCTTTTAACTGTGCTGAGCCCAAACTTTTGAACGGTAGTGTATATTTACATTTAGTCATTTAGCAAATGCTTATATCACTTGAGCAATACAACAAGTGATTCATCAAACAGTAGACGAAGTACTTCCTGAAGGAAGTGTGTGTTTTTGATTGCCAAAACCTCTTAGCCTGCAGAACCAGTCTGAGCGAGATACCGTCCCATCTTGCCACGATGAAAAATGGCAACAGCCGTAATAACATATTGGGCATCTGGTGAGAATGAGAGTCTTAAGTACACAGGGCTCAAGGACAGATGTTCCCGCGGCTGTGGGCTTTGCTCTTCCTCCTCCCCAGTTGTCGTGAATCAGGTGGACTCATTTGTAATGCTTTAGGTTTATTGAAGTGCTGAAGCTCCACATCCGCAGAGACGGGCTGCTGTGGTGCTGCTCTAGTTTCAGGAGCCTCCACCTATAGGATGCATTATGTGCTTTGCTAGTTTATTTTTTGTTACTAGGCTGTTCTAGATTGTCTATTTGACCAGGGATTCCCAAAACTTTGTGTTGTCAGCTAAACCCGTGTGAGCTAAAATATGTACTCGCATGTTCACGGTTCTCTGGTCATGTGACATGCACATGATTTATTTTGATTAAATGTAGCGTTTAATTGAAAATTATTTATTTAAATTAAAAATATATATTTTTGTTGTCATTTTTAGTGTGTTGTATTTTGTGTGTTGTAAATTAAAACACGTTTCAATTTTATAATTATTTTTGAATATTTATGGTTTATAATTTTTGTACGTTTTTCCATTTTTTGGAAATTATTTATTTATTTTACATTATGATAATAATAATTTGAGTAACTTGTATTTTGACTATTTTATTTAAAATATTTATTATAATTTTACGTATACATGATTTAATTAACTTAAGTGTTTTATTTTGATTAGCTTTTTTGTAAATTATTGATTCATTTATATGATTTTAATCATTTTTAGTGAGTGTTGTATTTTGACCATTTTATTTAAGAAATATCTATTAACGATTTAATAAATGTTTTGTATTTTTATATTTTTATTTGATATATTTTTTGGACATTATTTATTTATTTAAAGTTTACATTATGATGTAAATAATTTTAGTAACTCTTTTTAGTCACTAACTCTATTTTTATTTTTAAATATTTAGTATCATTTAAAATATTTATGATTTATTAATTTTAGTTAATGGTTTTATATATATATATATATATATATATATATATATATATATATATATATATATATATATATATATATATGAAATACATTTATCAATTTCAATTTTACATTCTTAGGATTTTAATTTTTAAAAAAAGTTGTGCTGTATTTTGACTGAAATATTTGGAAAAAAAAAAAAGTTATTTAAATACTTTTAGTAAGTGTTTTAATTTGTTTGCTTTTATTTGGAAACTATTTATTTCAATTTTCCATTCCGAAGATTCTAATTAATTTAAATTGTTATAATTTATCATAATTTTACATACTTATGATTTACTATTTTTTGTGTAAATGCTTTATTTTGATTGTTTTTATTTGGAAATTGTTTATTTATTTCATGTTTATTAAGTGTCATAGTTTTGACCTTTTAAATGTTTTTAAATTATTATTATTCTACATTTATGTAATTTTTAGTAGGTATTTTAATTTGATTGCTTTTATTTGAAACTATATCAATAAAGGGACGAGTTGAAATAGTTTGAGCATCAGAAAATGGGTATTCTTTTAATATGATGTGAACTCTCCATGAAATGCTTGTGTTAGGAAGCAGGATTATGGGTTTAAATGATGAATGCATGTATTAGTTGCCTTGTTGTGGGCCGATCGCTGCTCCTCTGGCCTGTCACAGTTGAAATGAGCCAAAAAGCCTCTAAAAATCAGCGAGACAGACGTTTGCTGTGACACATCCACACTTTAGTGACAGAGGAAATGGGCCAATTAAGGACAGCTTGCTCAGACCCTGCATGGGGTTAATATTCAACTCCCGTAATTAAAAATAAATTACACTTTTCCTGGATAACTATTCAAACTGTCTCTGTGTTTCTGACGTGCCGCAGACTCCACGGCTCCGTCTCTCTCTGTGCTTTTTTTTTTTCCATTTCCAATTCCGCAACATCTGGTGCAGTGACTTCTGCACGTTCCTCAGCACAAATTGATTTTGGATGCAGAATACGGCAGCAGTTTCTGTGCACGCTTTCTCTTGTGCTCTTTAAACTGAGGTGTTTTGTGTCATGCTGCCGTTTCAAGTTCAAACTAATGTCGCTCCACACCGTAAGACCTCCGCTCATCTTCACACACAGTTTAAGATATTTTATATTTAGTCCGAGAGCGTATGCAAGTGTATGCACACTATACTGTCCATGTCCAGAAAGGGAATAAAAACATCATCAAAGTAGTCCATATGAGACATCAGTGGGTTAATTAGAGTCTCTTGAAGCATCCAAAATACATTTGGGTCCAAAAATATCAAAAACTACGACTTTATTCAGCATTGGCTTCTCTTCCGCGTTTGTATTCAATCCTCAAATAAAGATTCAAACGGTTATGAATCAGTTTGAAAACGAGCGCGGAAGAGAAGACAATGCTGAATAAGTCGTAGTTTTTGTTATTTTTGGACCCAAATGTATTTTGGATGCTTCAAGAGACTCTAATTAACCCACTGATGTCTCATATGGACTACTGTGATGATGTTTTTATTCCCTTTCTGGACATGGACAGTATAGTGTGCATACACTTGCATACGCTCTCGGACTAAATATAAAATATCTTAAACTGTGTGTGAAGATGAACGGAGGTCTTACGGGTGTGGAGCGACATTAGGGAGAGGAGTTAATGACAGACATTTCATTTTTGGGTGAACTAACCCTTTAACCCTGTAAAGCCTGCCATGAAAAATGTAAATGAACTGTTCATCGTCAGGCATTCATGCTGTGTTCATTATTCTTTATCGTCTCCTCTCTCTGTTTTCCGCAGGAGAGTATATAAAGACGTGGAGGCCGCGGTATTTCCTGCTGAAGAGAGACGGTACGTTTACCGGCTATAAGGAGCGGCCGCATGACGCCGATCAGCTGGAGACGCCGCTAAACAACTTCTCTGTGGCACGTGAGTCTCTCAGCCGAGTCTTTAATAAAGCCTGAGACACTGACGGATGTGTAAAAGGCCTACTATAGTTTAAAATCTATATGTGAACAACAATAAAAAGGAATAATATGGCTACTAAACTATTTATCATATGCAGTGTGTAGTATTCTAGCTTTGTCACATTGCATTTTTACTTCACTTTACTTTTTTTTGTGTGAATTTCTTTAACAAAATTTTGTGTAAACAAAGTCTTAATTTTTGACAGACCAGACAGCGATGGTTAAAAATTGCATTGAATATAACGTCCGGTTAATTTGCAACATTATAACTATTTTGTTGTGCACTTTCTAAGTATTTATTTTACATTTGGAGTTTTCAACATAGTTTTGTGTAAAAAAATAAAAATCTTACTTTTTGACAGATAAACCAGAGATGTTTAAAATTGCATTAAATATAATTCCAGGTTAATTCACAACCCTAATATTGCGTTGGTCCCCTTTTTCTGACCCGTCGAGGCATGGACTCCACTAGACCCCTGAAGGTGTGCTGTGGTATCTGGCACCAAGATGCTAGCAGCAGATCCTTTAAGTCCTGTAAGTTGCGAGGTGGATTGGACTTGTTTGTTCAGCTCATCCCACAGATGCTCGATTGGATTGAGATCTGGGGAATTTAGAGGCCAAGTCAACGCCTCAAACTGGTTGTTGAGCTCCTCAAACCATTCCTGAAGCATTTGTGCTTTGTGTCAGGAGCATTATCCTGCTGGAAGAGCCACAGCCACCAGAATACCGTTTCCATGAAAGGCTGAACATGGTCTCAGCAATGCTTAGGTAGGTGGAGCGTGTCAAAGTAACATCCACATGGATGGAGGACCCAAGGTTTCCCAGCAGAACATTGCCCAAAGCATCACACTGCCTCCGCCGGCTCGCCTTCTTCCCATAGTGCATCCTGGGGCCATGTGTTCCCCAGGTAAGCCACACACACACACACACACACACACCCGGCCATCCACGTGATGTAAAAGAACACGTGATTCCTCAGACCAGGCCACCTTCTTCCATTTCTCCATGGTCCAGTTCTGATGCTCACGTGCCACTGTTGGTGCTTTCGGCGGGGTCAGGGGTCAGCATGGGCACCCTGACTGGTCAGCGGCTATGCCGCCCCATCTGCAACAAACTGAGCTGCTCTGTGTATTCTGACAGCTTTCTATCAGAACCAGCATTAACTTCTGGAGCAGTTTGAGCTCCAGTAGCTCGTCTGTTTGATCGGACCACACGGGCCAGCCTTCGCTCCCCACGTGCATCAATGAGCCTTGGCCGCCCATGACCCTGTGGCCGGTTCTCCACTGGTCCTTCCTTGGAGCACTTTTGATAGATACTGACCACTGCAGACCGGGAACAGCCCACAAGAGCTGCAGTTTTGGAGATGCTCTGACCCAGTCGTCCAGCCGTCACAATTTGGCCCTTGTCAAACTCGCTCAAATCCTTACACTTGCCCGTTTCTCCTGCTTCTAACACATCAAAATGTTCACTTGCTGCCTAATATATCCCACCCACTAAGAGGAGCCGTGATGAAGAGATCAGCAGTGTTATTCACTTCTGCTCATAATGTTAAGCAATTTTTTGTACCTTTTAAGTATTTATTTTGTAACATTTGAATTTTTTAACAAAATTGTGTAGAAACAAGAGGCTAATATTTTGAGAGACAAGCTTAAAATGGCATTTAATACAATTACAGGTTAATTTGCAACATTATAAGTAGTTTTTTTTTATTTTGTAAATCGATTGACGTTATGTTTGATAAAAGGCACTGAGAAAGCACAGAACACAATGGAATATTTGGATATCAGACTAAAAGTTTTTAATAGATGCAAAACTGTATTTGGTGCTTAAAGGGATAGTTCACTTTAATTAAAAAATTGTCATCCTTTACTCATCCTCAAGTTGTATGAATTTCTTTCTTCAGCTGAACACAAGGGAAGATATTTTGAAGAATGTCAGAAACCAAACAGTAAACTGGAGCCTTTGACTTCCATAATATTTTTTTTCCTACTATGGAAGTCAATGGCTCCAGTTTACTGATTGGTTTCTGACATTCTTCAAAATATCTTCCCTTGTGTTCAGCTGAAGAAAGAAACTCATACAGGCTTGAGACAACTTGAGGATGAGTAAAGGATGACAGAATGTTCATTTTAAAGTGAACTATCCCTTTAATGTGATCTCTAATGCGTGACTGGACTGGATTTTACCAGTCGGACACGAGTTCACGCGAGCTTCCATCTGACCTCCATCAACACAAGCAGAGTTTCCTGGAGGCACGTGCAGAACATATGAAGCATATCTGGGCCGCTTTTTCCAGTCGCACCTCAGCAGAATTTCCCCGAGAAGCCCCGCCATCCCTGCGAAATCTGTTGAAATGATTGAACAGACTAATTAGACAGCCATAATGTTTGTTCAAGAGAACGCTTCCTCCCTGACACTTGTGAAATATAGTGGTTATTAAGTGTCTGATCCTCATTATTTATCTCGCCGCTGATGGAGGCTGTGGTTGAAGCCCGGTTGGATCTCAGTGGTGGTCTCACCCCGCTCCTCCATCTATTCGACAGGCCGCTCGTGTCGTCTCGTACGTGACACATGTCTCCTCCACGCTCTCTCCTCGACATATGTTTGTGGGAAAGCGCTGCTGGAGACTCGAGCGGATTGTGCTTTGTCGAAGTTTTACTCTTTGAGTGAGCATTTTTGCGGGGAGAGAAGAACACAGACACAGCTTATTTCGGCTTCTCTCGGAAAAAGACGTGAGTTTGAGTTTTCAGCAACTGATGACAGTCCCGTTTTCCTGTTTTAGACGCAGTTTGGATTGCAGAAGCATCCGTGTGTGAGAGGAAAACACAACCAGGTTACACTGATATCAGATCGCAAACAAATTTTTAGATGTGAAACTTCATTTCTGACATTTTTTAAGAGTAAACAACAATATTAGTGTTGATTATTACACAAAGTGAATTTGTTCAGAGTTTTAGATGGACGTCTTTGGCCGTTACCTCACGTCTCGCTGTGTTTCCTGCATCTAACGTCATGAAAAAATGTGTTACTTAAAACCAAAACAATGTTAAAAACACTAACATTGCAACACCTTATGTGAGCAAATGTTAAGAGCAAACAACAATACGTCATGAAAAAATGTGTTACTTGAAAGAAAAACATTAAGTGAAATAAAATATAATAAAAAAGCTCATTGCCAAGCACATTTCTCAATTTAGTTTAGTTTAATGAAGTACTAAAATTACTAGAACTGAATAAAATACCTTGGTTAGTAAATAAACTACAACTAATGAATAAAAATGTATGTATAAATGTATAAAAAACAACTAATAATGACAAAATACTCAAATGTTTCAAAAACATAAACTGTAAAAATATTACTTAATAAATTAAAACTTTAAAAATTAAGGACAAATATGTGTGACATTTGTCAACTTTTAAGATATTATTATTTTATTTGATAGTATTACACTCAATATTAGTGTTGGTTATATAATGCAAAGTGACTGAAAATAATAATAAATGCAAAATTTAATTAAGTACTAAAATAACTAAAATGAAATAGCAATATCTATAACTAAACTAGCAGGGAGGATCTGAGTAAATAGACTAAAACTAATTCCTGTTTTCCTGTTTTAGACGCATTTAGAATCATTCGTGTGTGAGAGGAAAACACAACCAGGTTACACTGATATCAGATCGCAAACACGTTTTTAGATGTGAAACTTCATTTTCTGACATTGCAACACCTTTGTGAGCAAATGTTAAGAGTAAACAACAATATTAGTGTTGATTATTGCACAAAATGGCTGAGTATGAGCTGATTTTCAGTGTTTTATATGGGACGCCTTTGGCCGTTGCCTCACGTCTCGATGTTTCCTGCATCTAATGTCATGAAAAAATGTGTTACTTGAAACAAAAACATTAACTTAAAATAAATATAATAAAAAAGCTCAATGCCAAGAACATTTCTCAATTTTGTTTAGTTTAATGAAGTACTAAAATGACTAGAACTAAATAAAATACTTAGCTGAGTAAATAAACTAGTAAATAAAAAAAAATCATAAAAATGACATAAATGTATCAAAAACAACTAATAATGACAAAACATAGACCAAAATGACTAAAACATTTTGAAAACATAAAATGTTAAAATATAATTTAATAAATTAGCTGAAAAAATTAAGGGGAAATATAAATGTGACAACTTTTTAGACAACATTTTTAATTTAATTGTTTTACACTCAATATTAGTGTTGATTATTATGCAAAGTGACTGAAAAGCAATATCTATAACTAAACTAGCAGGGAGGATCTGAGTAAATAAACTAAAACTAATTAATAAAAATTACAGTATAAAAACAACTAATAAAATGACAACAACAGAACAAAATTACTCAAATGTTTTGAAACATAAATTGTAAAAAAAAATATATATATATACACACACAGTTGATTCAAAATTAGTCTAATTGAATTTGTGATGTTAGACTTGAATAGTCAATATATTTCCCATATTTGTATATGTGTGATATCAACTGAGAATAATATAAAAAATAAAATAAATAACTACGTGCTTTTTACTAAAAAGGTTGTGAACTAGTGTTCAATATGGTGACAAGTCACGTGACAAAAGAACGAACGACTCAAACCCGAGACTCGATCAAAAGAACTAATCTTTTCTGTTTCCGTTATTGAAAGCATAGACTCTATGGGAGTAACAGGAAGAACGAAAGACTCAAACCCGAAAGACTCGTAAGAACTAATCATTTTTGTTTGCGGACCTGTGTCACGCACGGTCCGGGCGGCCCAGCCCCAGATCTGATCAGAGTCAGACACAGACGAGTCGACAGCGAACGTCTCGAGGAGCTCGAAGACACGAGAGGCGGAAAACAAACGTGATAAATATGAAGTTGCAAGAGAAAGAATGTTTTGGATCAGGAGGTGAGGTGAACTAACAGAGAGACTGCAATAGCCTGACCCAACAACTAATCAATTAATTAAACATTTCAGTTTCTTATAATTTGGCTTTGGTTGCAGTACCCTATAGTTTATTTTTATTTAGTTTTAAAATGTAATCAACATTTTCACATTTTGGTGAAATGACTCGAAATGACTCGAAAAAAGATTCGTTCATTTTGCTGAACGAGACTCAAAGATCCGAGTCAGTAAAATGATCCGAACTTCCCACTACTGTTCCCTCGCATCCTGAAGGGGTGGAGCTAAGGCGCGAGGAAAGGAAACGAGGATGCACAAATATGAATTGGGAAGCACCCAAGGTTTACACAAACACAGTGGGTTATGTCTAAAGTGAAAGTAAAATCGGCATGTGTCTGTATATTAGATGCACGCAGGTCTTCAATTGAGAGCAGCGCAGCCTAGTGAACACTTGTCCGTTCCTTAAAGGGACAGTTCACCTCTAAACTTATGTCACTATTTACTCACTCTAATATTGTTTCAAGCCTGTATTAATTTCTCGATGACAGTTTACATTATTTATTTATTTTTAAAGTAAAGTTTTAAGTTAAGTTTTTCAATTCTTTTAAGTAAAATAATGAAAGAGTATTGCAATAAAAAATAGCTATTTTTCTTTGTTGCCTTAAGAATAAAATGTGACAAGCCATCCGATCCGAAAACCGTGGTTAAAAACCGAGGTATGTATTGAACCGTGGACTAAGTGTATTGTTGCATCCCTAATATAAAGTATGTTTAGTTGAATCCGTGACGCTCTCTCGCTGAAATGCTTCCGTTAGGCTTAAGCCAGAATCTCCTCTAAAGTGTGAAGTTTGTGCAGCGCGGCGGCGCACCTGTTCGGCTCCCTCCTGAGTGTGTGTGAGTGTGTGTGTGTGTGTGTGATGTCCTGCTGCAGAAACACAGATAAAGATAGATGATGGTAACCGTCATCCCTCTCTCCCTGTCCTGTGTGTCTCTGGTGTGTGTCCAGAGTGTCAGCTGATGAAGACGGAGCGGCCCAAACCCAACACATTCATCATACGCTGCCTGCAGTGGACCACTGTCATTGAGCGCACCTTCCATGTGGAGACGCCCGAGGAACGGTCAGACACACAAACACACACACACACGCACACACACACACACACCTGTACATGTACTCTTTATTCTGCTGGTGTGTAAAGCGCTATTCAGACGGTAATCGTTTCTCATGTGGACGTCTGTAAAAGTAAATGTGCGGCCTCCTCAGCGATAAAGCTCGTGCATTCGGATGGCGATTTATTCCCGGTGGAGGAGCGAGTTTTGAGATCATGGGCACACTGGGAATGTGGTCAGTCGAATGATTGTCTGCTGTCAAAATGTCATGTGATTGGATTAATAAGAATGAATAAAAACATATTTAATTTAATAATAGGAAATTATTAATTATTTAATTATTTAAATGTCCTGTTTAAAAAAAAAAAAAATTAAATGTTGAAGTGAGCGGAAATAAGTTAATGCAGCAAAATGATCCTATATATAACGCTAATTACTGCCGTAATAACGGCTCATTTCAAATGTTTACGTGTTTTTCTTCTCTTTCTCTTTTGAGCGGTGATGAAAGATTATTCTTGTAAATACTTTCCAGCATTTCAGTAATAAAAGTGTAGGCTAGATCTATAAAATGCATCTGAATAACAGCGCAGCGATACGGTGCTCCGCAGGGGTCAGAAAGGATAAACAGTTAATTATGAAGCGATCTCTTCTTGAAAACTCAGAGATGTGGATTCGGACGGAAATTAAATCACCAAACGATCTTGGGAGGTACAAACATGAGGTAATTCGGCGGGGGATTTTTACGTCAGTAAAAATGGGAGAAAAACACGGACATTCTGGATTCAGACGGAAATAAAATCACAGACTAGCTGCTGTAAATGATGAAAACACATTACAACCACCCGAGAAATAATCACTGTCCGAATAGGGCTTTAGACTGAATTTACACTGCAGGTCTCGATGCACAATTCCGATTTGGTGACTGTATCTGATTTTTTTGACGAACCGCTTACATCATCTTTTAAAAGCGACCCGTATCCGATATTTGCATTTACACTGTACACTGACGAAACAGCCCAAGACGCTCTTAGCCGGAAAAGGAGGTAAAACGGCGCGATATGCAATGGACGCAGACAAAATGATTATTCAATGTTTTGCTTTCCGCACTTTTCCACACATCTTTAAAGGTCAGCGAAACATTTCTTTCGTAAAGCGGAGAAAAAGAGGAGAGCCCTTTCAGAACAAAACCCGTCCAAATGCAACTCAAAACTGTGTTAACGGGTTAGTTCACCCAAAAATGAAATGTCTGTCATTAACTCCTCCCCCTAATGTCGCTCCACACCCGTAAGACCTCCGTTCATCTTCACACACAGTTTAAGATATTTTAGATTTAGTCTGCGAGCGTATGCAAGTGTATGCACACTATACTGTCCATGTCCAGAAAGGGAATAAAAACATCATCACAGTAGTCCATATGAGACATCAGTGGGTTAATTAGAGTCTCTTGAAGCATCCAAAATACATTTGGGTCCAAAAATAACAAAAACTACGACTTTATTCAGCATTGGCTTCTCTTCCGCGTTTGTGTTCAATCCTCAAATAAAGATTCAGACGGTTATGAATCAGCGAATTGATTCATGATTCAGATCGTCAATGTCTCGTGATTTCAGCAGTTTGACACACGATCCGAATCATGAATCAATTCACTGATTCATAACCGTCTGAATCTTTATTTGAGGATTGAACACAAACGCGGAAGAGAAGCCAATGCTGAATAAAGTCGTAGTTTTTGTTATTTTTGGACCCAAATGTATTTCTGATGCTTCAAGAGACTCTAATTAACCCACTGATGTCTCATATGGACTACTGTGATGATGTTTTTATTCCCTTTCTGGACATGGACAGTATAGTGTGCATACACTTGCATACGCTCTCGGACTAAATATAAAATATCTTAAACTGTGTGTGAAGATGAACGGAGGTCTTACGGGTGTGGAACGACATTAGGGGGAGGAGTTAATGACAGACATTTCATTTTTGGGTGAACTAACCCTTTAAAGTAGCCCAATTCTGCAGGAAAACTGCGGACTTGGCAACACTGGCCCTTGATCGCAGTTCTTGTCCCCCTGAGTCGACATCATTCGCCTCTGTAATTTTCTCACTGACGTCCGACCCGCATTTACTGGGGAATATCCGATCGGACCGCTTACATTATGCACGTATCTGATTCAAATCAGATTTATTCCCACTTATAAGTGAGGCCTGAATCTGATCTGAGGATATCGGAATCATGCGTTTTTTTTCCTGCTGACACCTTCACATGTCATAGTCGATCTGTGCCACATGAGAGGGAAAAATCGGGATTGTGTCACTTGAACGTTCAGTGTAAATGCGGCCTAAGAGCCAGGGTTTGACTGTTGTTCTGTAGGGAGGAATGGACCAAAGCCATACAGACGGTGGCCGACGGGCTGCAGAAACAAGAGGAGGAGATGATGGACTCGTCACCGGACCACACACACACGTCTGTGACCAAACCTCCGCACAAAGTGGTACTCACACACTTCTGTTTGATAAACATTAAGGCTCATAAATAAATATGAATGTGTCCACCGCAGAATGAAACTCTCATTATGAGTATACTCAGCTTCGTGCACATCTCTCGGTTTAAACACTCTTGTAAACTTGATCAAGTTTGCCGTCAAAACCAATGAAACATCATAAATAAATAAATAAATAAATAAATAAATGGGCTGTATTGTAGTTCACTGATATTTTTCGTCTTTCATGATACTTATTAATATTCACCTGTACAATATGCACTATTTATTTCAATAGAAAATACTAAAGTATTAGAAAAATCATTTTTTATTATTATAAAAAATAATCAACATTTTTATTTCACTAATATTTTGCTTTATCTTTCAAGATACTTATTAATATTCACCATTTATTTCTATATTACAGAAAAAATATTAGGAAAAAACAACTTTTTTTTTTTTACATTTTTATTGTAAATGTATGTTTTTTATGATTAAAAATAATAAATATTAGACTTTTTTGTTTTATTAAGATACCAATTTTTTTATATTAAATAATAATATATTAGAAAAAACATTTTATTATTGTTAACATTTTTATTAAAAATAATAAAATGTGTAAAAAAAAGACAATAAGTTCAATATTTTTCCCAAAATATGTACTAGATTTTATTTTACTGATATTTTTCTTTATCGTTCATGACACTTATTAATATTCACCATTTTTTTTTATTACAGAAAAATATTTGGTAAAAAAATAATTTTTTACATTTTTATTATGATGTAAATGTATGTTTTTATTATTAAAATAATAAAATATTAGATTTTTGTTTTATTAAGACATCGTTTATTTTTATATTAAATAATAACATATTAGAAAAAAAGTTGTATTATTGTTAAAAATGTTATTAATAAAATAATAAAAATGTTTTAAAAAATTAAGACAATAAGTGCAATATTTTTCCAAAATATGCAATGAATGTACTATATTTTATTTTACTGCTATTTTTCTTTATCTGTCATGATACTTAATATTCACCATTGCAATATGCACCATTTGTTTCTATATTAAATAATACAATATTAGAAAAATAATTGTGCTGGGCAATCGATTAATCACATACAAAAGAAAAGTGTGTGTTTACATAATAATTATACACAGTACACACACATATATTATGTGTATGTATATATATATATATATATATATATATATATATATATATAAATACACACTCCATGTATATATATTTAAGAAACATTTGCATGTATATCCTGTATATATATATATTTATATAATTTATTAAATAGTTCATTTATAGATATAATTTTTTTGTCTTAAATATATACATGCATGTGTGTATATTTATATAGACATAATAATTTTACACATTACACACACATATATTATGTAAACACAAACTTTTATTTTGGATGCGATTAATCACGATTAATTGATTGCCCAGCTCACAAAAAAAATAATTTGTTTAATGTTTTTATTATTATTAAAATAATGCAAATAATAAAATATTCAAAATTGTTATTTAAGACAGTAAGTGCAACATATTATTTAACCTGTTAACAGTCATCTCCCTTTTTGAAAATATACATGAAAATTCACTATCCAAACTTAAATGGTTGCAATTTAGATTTAGATTAATTTTGCAAAAAAGAACGCTTTGGAATATAGACATAAGTTTGGTCTTATTTTAAAGAAGACAGTCAGCAGAGTATTGCTCAAGTAATCACTTCAAATCAAATCACTTCAAAAAAGTAAAGTATAGAAAAGTTATGGAAGTTTAAATTGACTGTAAATCAAATATACTGTACTAGATATTTAATATTTAATAAAAAATATACGTTACAAAATAATTTTTACTCAAAAATTACTATCAAATCAAAGCCATGTGTCTAATCAATTTGTGTTCCTAATTTGAAGTTGATATCACAAAAATTCAAGTTCCCATGAGATTTTGTTTAGGCGCTGTACCATAAATATCCACCGGGTGTCATTGAAATTCCATTAATTTTTTTAATGCAATTTCCTGTGTCAAATTAATATATTTCTGTCCAAATATCACAAAACAGTTTTCAGACCTTTCTGACGATATGTGTGTTGTCAAGATTAGAAAGGTTTTTCTTCTAAAATAGTTACATAAATATGAAACATGACGACGCCACTTGGGGAGGAGCCTGCTAGAATAATTTAATTCCGATTACAAAACGGTTTTCACAGGATGAATCTTGAGTTCGTAAGCTTTCAAATTATATATAGTTTGTCAATATTAGATCAGGATAAATATAGGATATAATTGTTTTAAACATGCAGTGGCAAATGGGCCCACCGGTGGGCCAGTGACGGTTAACAGGTTAAAAAATATGAAATTAATGTACTATATTTTAGATCACTAATATTTTTTTCTTTATCTTTCATGGCACGTATTACTATTTACCATTTATTTCTACATTACAGGAAAAAAATATTTTTTTTATTTTTTTTACATTACATAATTAAAAAAATAAAATAATATAAAAATATTATATTTGAGTCGACTAAATCTAAATCCGAGTTTGCGGTCAGCATTAACACTGCTCAGTTCCCACGCTCACATTCCTGGCATTCCTGGCGAGGTCAGCGGGTCAAAGGTCAAACGCGGAGCTGTCACGTATAGCTCTGGCCTGCTGGTGTTGAACTGGGGTGTGTGTGTGTTCCTTGTTTGGCAATACTTGTGAGGGCACAAATGTCCTATATTTAGTAAATTATGAAAAAAACTCACTAGTGAGGACATTGGACTGGTCCACACTAGATAAAAAGGCTTATAAATCGGCCAAAACAAGTTTTTATTTAAATCTATTGTTCTGCACATGTTTCTGGGATGGGTAGGTTTAGGGATAGGGGTGTGTGTGTGTGTGTGTGTGTGTGTGTGTGTGTGTGTGTGTGTGTGTGTGTGTGTGTGTGTGTGTGTGTGTGTGTGTGTGTGTGTGTGTGTGTGTGTGTGTGTGTGTGTGAGTGTGTGTGTGTGTGTGTGTGTGAGTGAGTGAGTGTGATGGGGAGGTTTAGGGATAGGGGTTGGGTTAGGGGATAGAAAGTATCATTAACCTGATATAAAATCAATGGAAGTCTATGTAATGTCCTCACTAATATAGTGAAACAAACCTGTGTGTGTGTGTGTGTCTGCTGTGTTTCAGACTATGCCTGACTTCGAATACCTCAAACTCCTGGGAAAGGGCACTTTCGGGAAGGTGATTCTGGTGAAGGAAAAAGCAACGGGAATGTATTACGCCATGAAGATCCTCAGGAAAGAAGTGATCGTAGCCAAAGTGAGTAAAGCCTGAGTGTTTCATCGCTCCCACACTGGTGTAACGCTGAAGAATGAGCAGCTGTGTGTGTGTGTGTTTTCAGGATGAAGTGGCTCACACACTCACAGAGAACCGTGTGCTTCAGAACTCCAGACACCCGTTCCTGACGGTGAGAGACTCTTAAGCTGATGATACACAGGGCCACTTTTTGAGCAGTGTTTCTGTGGGCACTTTAATAGGCAACACGTTCCTATCTGGATATCCAAAGAGAAATCTGTTGTCCATTCCCAATGGGAAAAAGCCCACAGCAACATTGCCCGGCAACATTTCTCAAAAAGTTGCCCTGTGTATCATCAGCTTTACACTCTTCCTCTCCTCTCCTCCTCCTCTTCTTCTTCAATAGCCTCTCGTCTCAAGCCTCTGTTTATCCTCCACACAATGCCTTTAGAAGAGCTCAAGCGCTCCTTCAGTGAACACTGCCGCCCCTTTCCTCCAGCCGAGAGATTCCTGCTGGATCATTTTCCTCAAATATATACGTACATGCATGCGTGTGTATTTATATATGTGCAATCATTATACATAGCACACACACTGATATTCTGTAAACACAAACTTTTAGAATGGATGGATGTGTACAGCAATAAATATAATATAATATAATTATTATAATAAAATATAATTAAACCCACAAACCTTTATTTTTTTAAAGATATAATATTATTAATATAATTAATATAATATAATATATAAACCCACAAACCTTAATTCCATTACAGATATATTATGATGTAATATAATGTAATATAATTAATATAATATGATATAATGTACTATAATTAAACCCATAAACCTTAATTCCATTAAATATATTTTATTAAAATAATATATATTATATATATGATGTAATATAATGTAATATAATTAATATAATATAATGCACTATAATTAAACCCACAAACCTTCATTTCGTTAAAGATGTAATATAATAATTATTATACATTATAAAATAAATAGATTTTTTTATTGTTTATATAAAATTATAATAAAACCCACACATAATTTACTTTAATGCTGTAAAAATGATACATATAATATAAACTATCAAACAGAAGTGTTGAATAGATTAATCTATGACGCATTTGGCTAATGAATGACTTCTATTTGTGTACAAACCCGATTCCAAAAAAGTTGGGACTGTACAAATTGTGAATAAAAACAAATGCATTGATGACTTTCAAATTTCAATATTTTATTCAGAATACACCATAGATGAGATATTAAATGTTTAAACTGAGAAAATGTATCATTTTATGGGGAAAATAAGTTGATTTTAAATTTCATGGCATCAAAACATCTCAAAAAAGTTCAGACAAGGCCATGTTTCCCCCTGTGTGTCATCCCCTCTTCTTTTTATATCAGTCTGCAAACGTCTGCGGACTGAGGAGACGAGCTGCTCAAGTTTAGGAATAGGAATGTTGTCCCACTCTTGTCTAATACAGGCTTTTAGTTGCTCAACTGTCTTAGGTCTTCTTTAGCGCAGCTTCCTCTTTATGATGCGGCAAATGTTTTCTAATGGGTGAAAGATCTGGACTGCAATTCTGATATTGCTCCACTATTTTATCAGAATTGGTGATCCTCTGGCCATCTTGTCTTCTGAGAGGCACTGCTGATCTGAGAGGCTCTTTTTATACCCAATCATGTTGCCAATTGACCTAATAAGTTGCAAACTGATCCTCCAGCTGTTCCTTATATCTACATTTAACTTTCCCGGCCTCTTACTGCTACCTGTCCCGACTTTTTTGCAATGTGTAGCTCTCATGAAATCCAAAATGAGCCAATATTTGACATGACATTTCAAAATGTCTCACTTTCAGCATTTGATATGTTATCTATAATCTATTGTGAATAAAATATAAGTTTATGAGATTTGTAAATTATTGCATTCTTTTTTATTCACAATTTGTACAGTGTCCCAACTTTTTTGGAATCGGGTTTGTATTTAGATCTGTTTAGACATTATAAACTGCAACGCTTGTCAAAAGTTATTTGAAATGTTGCATTTAAGTGCAAAAAAAAGGCTTTGTCTTACAGTCGTAAAAACGTCTTATTCCCCATTAATGTCCTATGGCGATCATTTCATGTTCTACCGCAGATATGCAATATACAGCTCTTTATGCGTATTGAGTTCTTAAAATTTAATATGTTGCTTCCCATGTGTAGGCTCTGAAGTACTCCTTCCAAACCCACGACCGCTTGTGTTTCGTCATGGAGTACGCCAACGGAGGAGAGGTGAGGCTCAGATCTTCTCAGACGAGAGCTTGAAATGATCATTTACAGTAATAAACGTGCCTTTATTCCTTCATTCCTGCAGCTTTTCTTCCACTTGTCTCGGGATCGTGTGTTTTCGGAGGATCGGGCGCGCTTCTACGGGGCAGAGATCGTGTCTGCGCTGGACTACCTGCATTCGGAGCGAAACGTGGTCTACAGGGACCTGAAGGTCAGGAGCGCTTCATATCCTGTCCTGTTGAGCTGCCATGATTCCCCCAATAAAGCATTATTATTATTGCAGTCATTACGGAAGGACTCTCACAAAAACATGCGCAGGTCACATGGCAAAATATGATCGACATTTTCCACAATTTACAATTTTCTTTATTGTATAAAAACTATTAAATACGGCACTTTTGTTTTTGAATCTCTAAATTACACATTACTGTGATATACATATACATATATATATATATATTAGGGCTGTCCTCGACTAAGGATTTAGACAATCAGAATTGTCGAATCTCTCTATGGTCGACTGATAGTCGAATCATCTGTGTGTGTGAATGGGTTGGGAGGGGCACGACACTGTCAGCAGAAGGGTAAAACTATTTTTATTTTCCTTTACACACTGCACACAGCAACAACTTTTAATAAAGCGACCAAAAATGCCGGCCAACTGACAGACGAACTGACAATGGCTTTCTTATTTAGGTTTAAATAGCCTAAAAGGTAATGTGGAGGATAAACATTCATAAACCGTTTTCTCATAACATGTTAAAGCCGCGATCGAAATACAGAACATCACACACATATATAAAAGAACATTTTGATAAATAAACCTAAAAAAATACCTGCCTAGAGAGGAAAAGAACACTTTGAGTGCGATTACATGCATGTCTGAAGCCGATTGTGCCTAGCAGGTGAAGACGTACGCGAAGCTCAGCCCTGCGCCTCAGGATCGCACACCGCCACCTGACGCGCACATTATATACACGCAAGCT
>NC_090181.1:3128888-3146388 GCF_024679245.1 Pseudorasbora parva
GAGTTGAATAGTCTGTTCCTTTAAAGCAGTTTCCCAAACTAGACCTTTGTGAGTTTATTAAAAACTGATATAAAAATGTAAATAAATTCAATAATGTAACTTATTTAACTTAAGTTAAATAACGTAAAATATAATAATTAATAATTTAAATTGTTTTTAAATGTTAAATGTGAAATATTTCAATAATTTGAATGCATATGCGTATATTCACAATTTTTTAATGGTCACATGACATGCAACATAACAAATAAAATATTTCAACTGTTTTATTTTGATGTTAAAAAATATTACAATTTTACCATTTTAATTAACTTCTTGAGAACAACATGTTTGTTATTGTTTAATAATAATAATTATAATTATAATAATTAATGATATAGTAATAATAATTTGTTGTTAAATTACTAAAATATATTAATACAATTAACAATAAAAATATAAATAATAAAATTTCAATAAATCTCCGGTGTAATTTTCTCAGGTTATTTAACCAAAATATCTCAGGTTATTTTCAAATTATTACAATTTTACTTTTTAATTAACATAAGAACACCTTTTTTTGTGATCATTTAATAATGATATACCTATAATGATCATTTTTTTTGTTAAATTTAAATATAATCTTAATCTCAGGCGTACTTTATTTAAAAATAATTTATTCCAAGTTTAATTATCTTAAGAACACCATATTAATAATAATAATAATAGAAGAACCTGTTAAATGTTAAAGCATGTTGTTAAATTACTAATCTCAGGTGTAATTTATTTTAAAATTATTACAATTTTACATTTGAATTAACATAAGAACAACTTTTTTTGTGATCATTTAATAAAAATAATAATAATAATTAGTTTTTTAGTGTTAAAATAGGTTGTTAAATTATTGAAGTATTATCTTAAAATCTCAGGTGTACTTTAAGTTAATATTTCCGGTCAAGTTGACAAAGAAAGTTTATGAATCCCTGAAGTAAAGGAATAACTCGAAATGTTTAGCAGTTTCTCTTCTATAAAAGCTGCCAAAATGTCGTCCATATGACACACACGTCCTCATAGAAAGTCCTCCATCAGCTCATCTTATAATAGTTGAGTAATGTGTGTATCTGTAATCTGTTGGACATCTATGAAAACAGGAGTCATGGCGGTTTGGACCGTCATGAGGGACAGAATGATCATTTTGGGCTGGATTGTCCAGAATCCAGTGTCACCTGTCTCTCTCGTTCTCGTCCCGGCAACTTCGGTTCAGTCCCCGTGTTGACATGACAACAGGGCCCGGAGCGGGAGACTTCGGGGGCCGTTGCCATGGAGACGGGTGGCCTTTCTGGAGCGCGGCCCAGGCCGTGTTACAGGTTGTTCCGCTGTAAACAATGACCTTGTTGTGTTGTGTGTGTGGAGCTCTGGAATGCTGTTACGTCTGGAATATTCCACCGGCCCGGAGAGCGAGAAGGAGGGATGAGAGAATTTCAGAAGAAAACAGGTGGAAGTGTTTTAAATGCACACGGGCACTTGGAAAAGTGGGCGTTTTATGAGCTTTACATGAGTAGTGGCTCTAGACCCGGGATCCACTAAGGGGCCGAAGATGGCTTATGGACCGCTTAAAAATGTATCTGTACTCTCTGGCATTTTAGTACATCAGTACATGGATGTTTTGTATTTTGTCTTGTTGTATTGTTGGTTTCCTTTTAACTGCAATGTACAGCACTTTGGGACTATGGTGGTAGTCTGTAAGGTGCTATATCAATAAATAAACGAATGAACGAACGGCTTAAAACGATTTAAAATGAGGGAGTTTCGGTTCCTTTGTTCGCCTTTGGCTTGGCTTGCTCAGTTGGGGACACTAACATTATGATCTAAGTTATTCAACTAAATATACAAATAAAATGTATTTATTAGGTCTTAAATAATTCTATAAACTATAATACTGATCTGCCAACATTGTCGCTATATGATAAATTAAAATAAGCTGATAACATCACTGTTTTCTCCAGAACGACTGTACAGCCAAATCTAATTCTGTTGCAGTATTGTCCTGTTTAACACTGAAGCTGCTTTGACACAATCGGCGTTGGAAAAGCGCGATATAAATACAATTTACTTGACTTAAATATAGCAAAATATGTTTTAGACTAGGGGAAACCCTGTGAACTGACAGCTCTGGAAAAAAATTAAGAGACCACTTATCATTGAGAAATCCCTGTTAAGTGGTCTCTTCATTTTTTCCAGAGCTGTATTTCTTGATTTAATTACCTCAAAAACCTGTATTTATTTATATCTTAGAAAACCTGGATATATGAGAGCATTTTAGTGTGATTTCTAGACCGGCGAGTGTCATGGAAATTGATATCGTAATAAAAACAAATTAAAATCATGGGAATTTCTATATTGATTATATATTTTCTCGTTATGTCAAGCTCAACATTTTATCAGCTAGATAAGTTGTGATAATATATGTAAATATAAACTATACATATTACACATTTATGAGAATAATAATATTAATAATAAAAAAAACTTGAAACTTACTTGAACATTACAGAATGTAATTATTATTTAAAATTGTTTTTTTAATTATTTTCAATTATATTAATGTTACCATATAATAATTTAAATGATTTATTACAATTTTACATTTTAATTAACTTGAGAACACCATGTAATTTGTTGTTAAATGTTAAAACATGTTTAAATTATTGAAATATTTTCTTAAAATCTTAGTTTGTAAAATATATAATTATGAAATATAAATATACATTTACAAGAATAACAATATAACTCATTTCAAAAATCACAAACTAGTGGAAAAAAAATTCTTAAAAAATTAAATGAAAATTACAAAAATTTAATTATTATTTAAAATAAGTTGTTTTATTTATTTTTTCAATTTATACCATATAATATATTACCATAATATGTATTATAATATAGCTGCGAGCAGCAAAAGGCACAATGAGTGGCTGGAACATCAGACCAGCTGCAACAATGAGGAGTTAAAGATGGCTGGAAAATTACAAATACAATCACTAGTAATATGATTTAATTACATCAGTTTTAGGATTGTTGGGCAAACCATTCAGAAATTAAAAACAAAAACAAAAAAACATTTCCACATCTCCTGACCAGTAGGTGGTGCTGTGCTGAAACCCTGCATGCAGCACCAGGTCATACTTGTGATGACGTACCAAGATTAGTTTCGATATGCTAAAGTGTTAATACAGCATTAGGTCTAATTTGGCATGCTTATTCCAGAACGGGTGGGTTTATGATGTTGAAGATCTGAGGCAGTTTTGGTGAAAATTGGACAAACTGTTTTGGAAGAATTAGCAAAAGTAGCTTTTTCTAAATATTCAAAATGGTGGGAAAAATGTAATTATGTAAAATTACGTATTAGGGTGGATTCGAATCATCTCCCAAGGAATTATGTTTCTAATCCTAAATTTGGACCGTTGGTGGTATTAGAGCAATTAAGTAATGTTCGGACTGCCCTTTATCGGTGTGCCAAATTTCACAACTTTTTACCAAAATATGAATAATAATTCAAAATATGAAAAAAACATAACTTTGGTCAGTTGGTGGCGCTAGAGAGATTGAATTAGAGACTCCACAATTGCTGTGGTTAATATTTGGACTGTCCTGTATCTGTGTGCTAAATTTAGTAACTTTTTACCAAAAAATAATCATGATAATTCAAAATCTGAATAAAAACCATATTTTTGGTCAGTTGGTGGCGCTAGAGAGATTGAGTTAGAGACTCCACAATTGCTGTGGTTAATATTTGTACTGTCCTCTATCTGTGTGCCAAATTTCACAACTTTTTACCAAAAAATAAATAAATAAATTCAAAATATGAATAAAACCCATAACTTTGGTCAGTTGGTGGCGCTAGAGAGATTGAGTTAGAGACTCCACAATTGCTGTGGTTAATATTTGGACTGTCCTGTATCTGTGTGCCAAATTTCACAACTTTTTATCCAGAAATAAATAAATAAATTCAAAATATGAATAAAACCCATAACTTTGGTCAGTTGGTGGCGCTAGAGAGATTGAGTTAGAGACTCCACAATTGCTGTGGTTAATATTTGTACTGTCCTCTATCTGTGTGCCAAATTTCACAACTTTTTATCCAGAAATAAATAAATAAATTCAAAATATGAATAAAACCCATAACTTTGGTCAGTTGGTGGCGCTAGAGAGGTTGAGTTAGAGACTCCACAATTGCTGTGGTTAATATTTGGACTGTCCTGTATCTGTGTGCCAAATTTCACAACTTTTTATCCAGAAATAAATAAATAAATTCAAAATATGAATAAAACCCATAACTTTGGTCAGTTGGTGGCGCTAGAGAGATTGAGTTAGAGACTCCACAATTGCTGTGGTTAATATTTGTACTGTCCTCTATCTGTGTGCCAAATTTCACAACTTTTTATCCAGAAATAAATAAATAAATTCAAAATATGAATAAAACCCATAACTTTGGTCAGTTGGTGGCGCTAGAGAGGTTGAGTTAGAGACTCCACAATTGCTGTGGTTAATGTTTGGACTGTCCTCTATCTGTGTGCCAAATTTCACAACTTTTTGAAAAAGAATTTTTTTTAAAATGACAAACGAATTCAAAATGTTAATAAAAACTATAACAGTATCTCAAGTTATGACTAGTTTTACAGCCTGCCGCTGTAGTGTGGTGTTATGGGGGAAGTCTTCACTCCATGACTGGTCATGCCATGGAAATAGAGACTCGTTGATGTCAGCGCTGCTGTGTGGTTCGATGTGTTTACTGCTGTTCACACAGTCCATCCGAAGACGCGGGTCTCCTCTGGCGTCGCTGGGCTTGCGTGTGTTGAGGGCTTCCTGGCAGCTTCACAGCTGTGCCGTTCTTCTACATATATGGGGCAGCTGCAGACCCAGCTGTCTCGCTCTGTGAGTCACATGACAGCGGCTCTGGAAATAGACAGCGGTCAGTAATTCTAGCAGCTTCACGGCTTCACCTTACACTGACCGAACGGTCTGAGTCATTCTCTCCCCGTGACCCGCGGTCGGGGTTTCGGTAACACTCAGTGGGTGCAAACGCAAACACACCAGCACAAACAGCTCTCAGTTATACTGCACTGCTCTTTATTTAAAGGGTTAGTTCACCCAAAAATTACATTTATGTCATTTATGACCCGTAAGACCTCCGTTCATCTTCACTCACAGTCTAAGATATTTTATAGTTAGTCTGAGAGCGTATGCAAGTGTATGCACACTATACTGTCCATGTCCAGAAAGGGAATAAAAACATCATCACAGTAGTCCATATGAGACATCAGTGGGTTAATTAGAGTCTCTTGAAGCATCCAAAATACATTTGGGTCCAAAAATAACAAAAACTACGACTTTATTCAGCATTGGCTTCTCTTCCGCGTTTGTGTTCAATCCTCAAATTAAGATTCAAACGGTTATGAATCAGCGAATTGATTCATGATTCAGATCGTGTGTCAAACTGCTGAAATCACGTGACATTGGCGATTCGAATCATGAATCGATTCGCTGAATCATAACCGCTTGAATCTTTATTTGAGGATTGAACACAAACCCGGAAGAGAAGCCAATGCTGAATAAAGTCGTAGTTTTTGTTATTCTTTCTAACGACTGTGTTGTTTGACTTAATTTTGCATGAACGTGTCCAAGTTCATAAGACCGTTCGCAAAGACCGCTTTAGTTACTGTTGCAATGTCCGACAAGCCATGGCGCTCAAAACAAACATTATAGTCTCATGCAGGGAAAAATACACTGCGGGGGAAAGAGGACACAAAGTCTCAACTTTCAAATATTGTAATTTTTTAAGAAATTTAAACAAATACCGTTTTGTGCCTCTTTAATGTGTTTTGACAGATCGCTCGGCTAAAGCTGCTCATAAACCAATCATCCTCTTCCTTCTAGTTAATTTGCATAAAATTAGCATGAATGAACTCTAGAAGGAATGTTGTTTCAACCGTGGAACGTCAGTACACACCGTTTTTCAAGTTAAAATCCACTGACGTTAAGCTACTAACGTTACCTCTCCTGAGTGCTTTGTCCGACAAAACGGGGATACGGCGTTGTGATTGGTCAGATTGCCTGTCAATCGAACTCGCATCGAAGGGTGAATTCATTGTTTGTGTGTGTGTGTGTGTGTGTGTAAAAAAACAGTGCGCTTGATGCTTGACTCGACTTAAAAAACATGCAAGTGTATAATGACATTTTTTTTTTTAAGAAAGTAAAAATGCAGAATGTTTCCTGTGATGGGTAAGTTTAGGGGCAGGGTCAGTGTTAGGGGATAGTAAATACGGTTTGTACAGTATAAAAACCATTACGCCTATGGAATGTCCCCATGTTTCTCAAAAACAAACGTGTGTGTTTGTGTGTGCAGGTGCTGGAGGACAATGACTACGGCCGTGCGGTGGACTGGTGGGGTTTGGGTGTGGTGATGTATGAGATGATGTGCGGCCGTCTGCCCTTCTATAACCAGGATCATGAGCGTTTGTTTGAGCTCATACTGATGGAGGACATCCGCTTCCCTCGCACACTCGCTCCGGAGGGCAAATCGCTGCTGTCCGGCCTGCTCAAGAAAGACCCGAAGCAACGGTCGGTGCCATCACGCTTTAAACAGCTGACTGCCACAATGATTCATCGGCCGCATTTACACTGCAGGTCTCGATGCACAATTCCGATTTGGTGACTGTATCTGATTTTTTGGACGAGCCGCTTACATCATCTTTTAAAAGCGACCCGTATCCGATATTTTTATTTACACTGTACACTGACGAAACAGCCCAAGACGCTCTTAGCCGGAAAAGGAAGAAAATCGGCGTGATATGCAATGGATGTAGACAAAATGATTATTCAATGTTTTGCTGTCTGCACTTTTCCACACATCTTTAAAGGTCAGCGAAACATTTCTCTCGTAAAGCGGAGAAAAAGAGGAGAGCCCTTGACGGGGTTGCCAAGTTTTCAGAACAAAACCCGCCCAAATGCAACTCAAAACTGTGTTAACGGGTTAGTTCACCCAAAAATGAAATGTCTGTCATTAACTCCTCCCCCTAATGTCGCTCCACACCCGTAAGACCGTTTATCTTCACACACAGTTTAAGATATTTTAGATTTAGTCTGAGAGCGTATGCAAGTGTATGCACACTATACTGTCCATGTCCAGAAAGGGAATAAAAACATCATCACAGTAGTCCATATGAGACATCAGTGGGTTAAAGGTGCACTATGCAGCTTTCCGTCCACTGGAGGGCGCCTATTCAAAACAAAGGCGTAGTTTGATGACGCAAAGTGTGAGCGCAGCATCTTGGGACATGTGGTCTTCACCTCACAGCCGGTGGAAAATAGGACTCGGGCAGAAATCACGTTCATGGATGCGGTTATTAACGTTACTGTATTGAAGCAGAGCAGGAGCGAGTGTTGAGGAGCTGAGAACGGCCGCTGGAGCGATTGTTACACAAATACCCGCCTCGCGAATACCGGGACTTTTATTATGACGGGACGGGACACAGTCGCCGGGCGCCTGCACAGATCCGCTCTTCCGGTTATGATTTTGAGGTAATGCAGCTCTGTTTATCATATTAGATACATTTAAGTGTGTTTAAAATGATGTTATGACTTTACTCCGTGCGTTCACCTGTTCACACTGCTAAGAGTAAAACTCTCCTGCCAAATAAAAGCCGAAACCGAGGGTAGCGCAGATATGACGCGATTGAACGGCGACTCCCTCAAATGCTATGCTGACACGTCCCGGTCCTTCGTTAGTTAAAATAGCTATTCTCTCACAATTTACAAATAGTTGGAAACTTCTGGATATTGTAGGTACTCAACTGAACAAAATATATAACACTGGCCTAGTGGTTTTGGGATATTTTACTGCAAAAATACTACATAGTGCACCTTTAATTAGAGTCTCTTGAAGCATCCAAAATACATTTGGGTCCAAAAATAACAAAAACTACGACTTTATTCAGCATTGTCTTCTCTTCCGGGTTTGTTTTCAATCCTCAAATAAAGATTCAAACGGTTATGAATCAGCGAATTGATTCATGATTCGGATAACCAATGCCTCGTGATTTCAGCAGTTTGACTCGCGATCCAAATCATGAATCAATTCGCTGATTCATAACCGTCTGAATCTTAATTTGAGGATTGAACACAAACGCGGAAGAGAAGACAATGCTGAATAAAGTCGTAGTTTTTGTTATTTTTGGACCCAAATGTATTTTGGATGCTTCAAGAGACTCTAATTAACCCACTGATGTCTCATATGGACTACTGTGATGATGTTTTTATTCCCTTTCTGGACATGGACAGTATAGTGTGCATACACTTGCATACGCTCTCAGACTAAATATAAAATATCTTAAACTGTGTGTGAAGATGAACGGAGGTCTTACGGGTGTGGAGCGACATTAGGGGGAGGAGTTAATGACAGACATTTCATTTTTGGGTGAACTAACCCTTTAAAGTAGCCCAATTACGCATGAAAACCACAGACTTGGCAACACTGGCCCTTGATCGCAGTTCGTGTCCACCTGAGTCGACGTCATTCGCCTCCGTCCTTTTCTCAATGACGTCCGACTCGCATTTACTGGGGAATATCCGATCGGACCGCTTACATTATGCACGTATCCGATTCATATCAGATTTATTCCCACTTATGAGTGAGGCCTGAATCCGATCTGAGGATATCGGAATCATGCGTTCTTTTTCCTGCTGACACCTTCACATGTCATATCCGATCTGTGCCACATGAGAGGGAAAAATTGGGATTGTGTCACTTGAACGTTCAGTGTAAATGCGGCCATTCTGTATCCCATCCTGCAAAGCACACATGCTAAGTGTTTCTGGTGTAGATGTGTTAGTAATGGAGAAGTGTGTGTGTGTGTGTGTGTGTGTGTGTGTTCTGGGGGTTTTAGGTTAGGTGGCGGCCCTGATGATGCTAAAGAGATCATGCAGCACAAGTTCTTCACTGGAATTGTGTGGCAAGATGTTTATGAGAAGAAGGTAAAGACTCATTTTGCACACGTACCATCACATCACTTATTAGGAGAACCACAGCAGACATGCACACCACCATACCATCATACCGGCTGACCTGGACTAATGAGTTTTCTAGTCAACTATTAGTCACTCATTTAAAGGGATAGTTCACTTCAAAATGAACATTGTCATCATTTACTCATCCTCAAGTTGTTTCAAACCTGTATGAATTTCTTTCTTCAGCTGAACACAAGGGAAGATATTTTGAAGAATGCCAGAAACCAAACAGTTAACTGGAGCCATTGATTTCTATAGTATTTTTTTTTCCAACTATGGAAGTCAATGGCTCCAGTTACAGCCATTACTAGGCTCCAGATAAGCAGTTACTTATCTACTAATCACACATTTATATAAATAAGCCAAGTTATAATAATATATATAATTCCCTATATATAGCCTAATCAGTGCTCAAACACACACATAAAGCTCACCACAGCGCATGGCAAAAGTAATGATAATGAATGTGTCATGAAAAAACAAACATTTTAAAAATGTGTTGATATACTAGACTTACCATCTCTCTTCAGAATAGTGCATACACCTACACCGATCAGGCACAGCATCCTAATATTGCGTTGGTCCCCTTTTTCTGACCCGTCGAGTCATGGACTCCACTAGACCCCTGAAGGTGTGCTGTGGTATCCGGCACCAAGATGTTAGCAACAGATCCTTTAAGTCCTGTAAGTTGTGAGGTGGGGCCTCCATGGATCGGACTTGTTTGTTCAGCTCATCCCACAGATGCTCGATTGGATTGAGATCTGGGGAATCTGGAGGCCGAGTCAACGCCTCAAACTCGTGCTCCTCAAACCATTCCTGAAGCATTTGTGCTTTGTGTCAGGAGCATTATCCTGCTGGAAGAGCCACAGCCACCAGAATACCGTTTCCATCAAAGGCTGAACATGGTCTCAGCAATGCTTAGGTAGGTGGAGCGTGTCAAAGTAACATCCACATGGATGGAGGACCCAAGGTTTCCCAGCAGAACATTGGCCAAAGCATCACACTGCCTCCGCCGGCTCGCCTTCTTCCCATAGTGCATCCTGGGGCCGTGTGTTCCCCAGGTAAGCCACACACACACACACCCGGCCATCCACGTGATTCCTCAGACCAGGCCACCTTCTTCCATTGCTCCGTGGTCCAGTTCTGATGCTCACGTGCCACTGTTGGTGCTTTCGGCGGGGTCAGGGGTCAGAGGTCACCCTGACTGGTCAGCGGCTATGCCGCCCCATACGCAACAAACTGAGCTGCTCTGTGTATTCTGACAGCTTTCTATCAGAACCAGCATTAACTTCTGGAGCAGTTTGAGCTCCAGTAGCTCGTCTGTTTGATCGGACCACACGGGCCAGCCTTCGTTCCCCACGTGCATCAATGAGCCTTGGCCGCCCATGACCCTGTGGCCGGTTCTCCACTGGTCCTTCCTTGGCGCACTTTAGATAGATACTGACCACTGCAGACCGGGAACAGCCCACAAGAGCTGCAGTTTTGGAGATGCTCTGACCCAGTCGTCTAGCCATCTCAATTTGGCCCTTGTCAAACTCACTCAAATCCTTACGCTTGCCCATTTCTCCTGCTTCTAACACATCAACTCTGAGGACAAAATGTTCACTTGCTGCCGAATATATCCCACCCACTAACAGGAGCCGTGATGGAGAGATCAGCAGTGTTAATCACTTCACCTGTCAGTGGTCATAATGTTATGCATGATCGTATATATGCACGTTCCATATAATCTAAGAATATTTGTTTTCCATTTGAATCGGTTAATTTAAAAACAGATATTTCAAGCTTTCGATAGAAGCATTTCTCATGTCTGTGAGGAAAGTTCATGCTGAGTTTCGGTTTATTTTTTGACGCGCTCTAGTTCACAGAGACCAAGACGGCAGAAAGCACTTCCTGTTTGTTTTCTTTATTTGACAAAAGCTCAACGTGTAGTTATTGTGAGTGCACAGAAATGAAATGAGTCTGTTTCAAATGACGCATTAGGCTACTCTTGATGTAACACCAAAAATGACGGAGTATTTTTTAAGTTCAATGTAAGCGAACGCCTCCATGTCATGCAGTAAACGCACAAATACTTCAGCTTCCACATTTTGCCAAAACACAGATATGTGTCTAATAATAGGCTAGCGGGCATTTATCTAGGGTTAATGTTAGAGCAAGCGGCCATCTCAAGTTGCTACTACTGACATGTTTCAAATGATAAGCCATATTTAAGGTCGACTAGCGATTTAATCTACTATTAGGGGCAGGCCTAATCATTTATTAGAGAGATGGCACAAACGGACAATCATTAGATCAGCGCTTGTTTAGATGCCATAGACCCCACACTGCAAAAAATGCTCTTCTTGTTTAGTTTTTTTTTTGTTTCCAGTCCAAATATCTAAAAATTCTTAAATCAAGATGCATTTATTAGATAAGTAAAATTACATGAGATATTTTTTCTTGTTTTCTGGGGAAAAAATCAAAATGAAGAGAGTTTTTGCTTAAAACAGGCACAATGATCTGCCAATGGGGTGAGAAAAATAATCTTAATTCTGTTTGGGACCAGTGCTTTAAGTGGGCCGGTTTGGGACCGCCACCTCTCCGTTCGCCCAGAACGTGACTTTAGCGTACCGGTACGCTCATTGGCACATCTTCCAGAGCGCCCTTCACAATGCACGTTTCCTAATTCGTCCCACCGAGAATACCCATAGACATCATATAGATAGACGCCCTATCGAGCGCTACTGCCTATTGGCACATTCGAGCCGTGGAGCCGCCATCTTGAACCGGTCGCCAGCTCCACTCAGTGTAACTTGTTTGCCAGGTGCAGTGAGCTGTCAGCGCATTTAATTAATCACATCTCACTGAATACCTAACCGATTTTAACGCGGGTTTTTTGCTGCAAAGGTCATTAATGTAGCTATGATACAGGACACATGGTTCAGCGTATTTTAATATTCTTAAGCCATATTCGGATGGTAATTGTTTCTCGTGGGGTCGTACGGTATTTTTCGGATGCATTTTAAAATCTAAAGCCTACACTTTTATTACTAAAATGCTGGAAAGTATTTACAAGAATAATCTTTCATCACCGCTTAAAAGAGAAAGAGAAAAAAACACTTAAACATTTGAAATGAGCCGTTATTTCCGCTCATTTTTAAAATTACTTTTTTTTAAACAAGACATTTAAATAAAATAATAATGTCTTATTATTAAATATGATTTTTTAAATTCTTTTTATTCCAAGCATATGACATTTTTACAGCAGACAATCATTTGAATTACCACGTGAGCAGTGTTTCCCAGGTGCGGAGGAACACTCGCTCCTCCACCGAGAATAAATCGCCATCCGAATAGACTAGTTTTATCACTGAGGTGGCATGCAAATGTATTTTACAGACGTCCACATGAGAAACAATTACCGTCCGAATAGGGCTATAGTGGGCTTAACAGTTACATAATATTCTGATATAAGATATAAAGTGTCCAGACGTCCAAAATCAAAATATGTGATATAGGATATACAGGGATTTATAAAACCACACAATATATATATATGATAAAGAAGCAGAAACAGAGAGTTGAAAGTAAAATAAGATATTTTAATAAGTTGAAACAATTTATAATGATTTGTGACACACTCTCTCTCTCACACACACACACACACACACACACACACACACACACACACACACACACACACACTAAATATATAATATTCTGATAAAGTTCCGGCATCAGCCTTTGTGATTGGGATTGTTCTGTTCGCCTTCATCTGCAACACAACGACAGCTATTATGCCCGGTCAGCAATGCATGTATTAACTTCAGATTGGATTGTGTTGGTACTAATAGGCACATAATGTTACCAAACGCTGAAAGTAAGTTTTGTGCATCTAACAAGTGCTTTCTAACATCTTTTTGATCTGAATAGTAACTTAAGTTATGTGGAAAACACTTGAGTTGAGGGAGATACATAGCTTAGCTAACATTAGCTAGCTACGATTTCAGTACAGTACTATCAAAGATCCTTGCTCCTTCTCAATTATCTGGATTTAAGGACAAAATACAACCAATAGTACGATGGCAAAGTTAAATCTTACTTGTGAAAAGTAATCCCGCGAGCCCTACCTGCGATGGTTCGCCGATTAGAACAGGAAAATGCTGCACAGTGCTCTGGCATCTTAACTGCTGCTATGCAACGAAACTAGAAGTACGACCGGTTCAAAATGGCCGCCGCAAATCTCGGCGCCCAGCAGCCAATTGGGCGTCTACCTATATGATGTCTATGAGAATACCCGTTCGCGGAAGGCTTTAAGACCCAGCAGAATCCTCTGCCGGTGTTCTCTATGCGCGCGCTAACGGCGAATCCCTTTAACTGTTCGCATTTAGATTTTCGGCAAGTCAGTTTGGGCGGATGCAAACAACGTGATTATTGTTCGTGAGTCCAACATTCAGCCATGCAAAAAAAAAAAAAAAAAAAGCATGCACTCTCCCTGATGGAAGACGTGATCAAAAAGGGAAGTCGTCTTTCACTATAATTGTAAGTTAATGCAGTATTTTAAATCTTTAATATTTAAGCAACTTGTCGTATTCATAAACTCATTAGGCTATTCAAACACAAAATAACTAATAAAGTCTCAAGCAGCAAAAGCAAACCTCTAAGTTCTCTTTAATACAAAAATATGCATTTTCATTTATTCATAGGCTATATAGTTGCAACAGCATTTAGTTCAACATTAAGTGCCATTGTTTTATCAAATGTTTTATTGGCTGAATTTTCAAATTATGCTTTCAAATTGTATGCCATCTATGTATCTTCCAGAGGAAAAAAAAAACCTTTTACGTTTTATAATTTTGAATAGAGGTTGATGGTATTTAATATCCCTTTAGTGTAGAAAATAAATATTCAGTCATTTGAGCATGGAGTCACATTACTCCTACTGGACTGAACCATAGGGCCATTTAAATTAAGGTTACAAAAGAAAATATAGAAGTATATTGAGATATATTTAATACTTTAGTATTAAGAATTACACGCACAGTATGGGAAATTGTCATTCTGACCCCCACTACAAAATATTGAATTACTCAGTAAATATACACCCATCACATTAAATATTTTGTCTTTGTTCTTAATTTATGACTGTCTTTCTTCAGAAACAAAATGAACAAAATCTGGGAAATTTTCAAAAATTTTGGAGATTTTGACACAGAATAACCCAAATGTGTTTGTCTGAGAGCCCTTATACACACACTTAACTGCAGACACTGAAATAACCACACTGTGCGGTACAGTACACATATTTTGAGTGTCCCTTATGATGTCCCTTATTTTCTTAACGAACCACGATTGTCCCTTATTTAATTTTCCAGAAGTTGGCAACCCTACGTATAAAACCCCTTCAATATAGTTGTTGTTACCTCAGGGGAGGAGAGGAGTCTGCAAAAATAATAATAATAATAATAATAATAATAAAGTACCGGCACTTCTTTTGGGCCACTTAAAACACTGTTTGGGACGGAAACAAGATTATTTTTCTCACCCCATAGGCAGATCATTTTGCTTGTTTTAAGCAAAAACTCACTTCATTTAGATTTTATTTTTAAGAAAACAAGGAAAATATCTTATGTCGTTTTGCTTATCTTGTAAATGCATCTTGATTTAAGAATTGTTAGATATTTAGACTAGAAACAAGACAAAAATACTCTAAGAAGAGCATTTTTTTGCAGTGCATCCTTTATACACTGAAAAAGTAATGTTATAAATCTAACCAGATGCCGCACCAGTTCATTCAGTGTGTTGTGAAGTTGGACGGCTGTAAACTGTAAAATGGTTGATCCGGATTGTCTAACAGTCGCTCTCTGTTCCTCAGCTGGTTCCTCCGTTCAAACCGCAGGTGACCTCAGAAACAGACACCAGATATTTTGATGAGGAGTTCACCGGACAGACCATCACCATCACACCGCCGGGACAAGGTACCGCCAGCACACACACCTGCAGGAGAAAAACTGATCAATATACAGTCCTGGTCAAAACTATTGGCCCCCTTATTTAAAGGAACAGTGCACCGTTTTAGAAATCGAGCTTATTCATTTAGATAAGCTCTTTCCTACATTTAGAAATGTGGGCAAATGCACGTCCCGAGTAAAAGTGATCCAAAAAACAAAACAAAAAACAACCTAATTACTTCTTGTGGCCTGCGTATTCACAACGAGTACAAATCGTGATGTAGATTAAGACTAGGCGATTTGTACTCGTTGTGAATACGCAGGCCACAAGCAGTAATTAGGTGGAGGGTAGAACACAAATGAAGATTTTTAACTCAGCCGTTGCTCGTATAATGCGTGTCGATGGGGTGTATTTCTATGAGAGTAAAAAACACACAGACATACGAATCCATATTAAACCCTG
This sequence comes from Pseudorasbora parva, assembly GCF_024679245.1. Classification (NCBI taxonomy): domain Eukaryota; kingdom Metazoa; phylum Chordata; class Actinopteri; order Cypriniformes; family Gobionidae; genus Pseudorasbora; species Pseudorasbora parva. The sequence goes on from NC_090181.1 coordinate 3,144,327, forward strand.
AGGCTCGTGGAGGACACACTGATGTCTTAAGACACGAAACGATCGCTTTCTGCCAGAAACACAACAGTATTTGTGTTATGATTGACCTCATATCAGACGAATCTCATCTAGTGTTCCCAATGACAAAGAAGGTCAAAATACCGGCGCGTTCATATATTTACATAGGTGCCTCATTAGTGCATGTGCAGATCGGTCAAATGAGGCATCTATGTAAATATATCTATGATCGCACCAGTATTTTGACCTTCTTTGCCATTGGGAACACTTGATGAGATTCGTCTGATATGAGGTCAATAATAACACAAATACTGTTGTGTTTCTGGCAGAAAGCGATCGTTTCGTGTCTTAACCCTTTAGGCGCCAGAGGTTTTTTCGTAAAACGTTCGATTTTGACATCTTAATTTGACACGCATTATACGAGCAACGGTTGAGTTAAAAATCTTCATTTGTGTTCTCCTGAAGAAACACACACACCGACATCTCAGACGCCCTGGAGGTCAGCAGATAAACATCACAGGCTCATTTTAGGGTCAACTATCCCTTTAAGTTTACCTGTAAAAGTTACTTAAATTTAAATTACATGAAATGAGTTTAATCTTGCAAAATGTAACTTATTTTCATTGTTATCACTCTGTCATAACCTATTGATCATATTTTTCTACAGTGAGTTCTGGCTTTGTTTGGAACTATTTTCACTGCCAAAATGGCGCAAAACTTACATGATGAACAATGTTTGTCAATATTAACTTCTTTTAAAATCAATATCACACACTTTCTGCTGCCGCATGTCTTGATTGACAGATGACAGCAAAATGTGTCCATATAAACGTAACAAGTGTGACTGTACTGCTCACGTGTGTGTGTGTGTTTGTGTGTGTGTCTTGTTCAGCTGACAGTATGGAGCTGTTCGACAGCGAGAGGAGGCCGCATTTCCCACAGTTCTCCTACTCCGCCAGTGGAACGGCGTGAAAGCGTCACAGAAACTGCTCTGAGATCAGTGTAGCGGAGACCTGATGTCTGTCTGAAATCAGCTTCTGTGGCCTTTCAATTCATGATGATCTGAGGATACGCGAGGGAACGCATCTCCAACCGCCAAATTAAAGGACAACTGCGGTGAGAAATGACCCTAGGGGTAATTAACAGACCGAGTAGATCGTTCTCTGGGATGCGTTTTCATGAAAATCGAATGTAAAGAGTTTTATCTCTAAACACAGATTAGCTTATAACGCTTGTCTACGGGGCACAGGGTCAGTGAAATTAAACCGCTAGTTAATACCACTAACAGCTCAACATAGCCTCACACTAACACGGCAGCATAATGAGGGTCCCTACAGGCAAACCGAAGCATTGAGAACTTTGTAAGAGTACAAACAGTTTAATAAGAAGATACTTTATAAAGACAGTACATTGCGCGTTTACAGACGGCAGCCATCTTGGAGAACAGTCTCGACGAGTCGAGCCACGAGCGCTGTGCTAAGAGATGAACTGTGACTGTGAGTCTCATATGGTCCGTTGTTTCCGGAAGAAAGCACTGAACACAACAGAGAAAATAAATAAATAAAAATGTCCATGTAATTAGATTTCACAAACTGAATTTCACAAAACTTAGCACAGCGTTCGTGGCTCGACTCGTCGAGACTGTTCTCCAAGATGGCTGCCGTCTGTAAACGCGTAATGTACTGTCTTTATAAAGTATCTTCTTATTAAACTGTTTGTACTCTTACAGAGTTCTCAATGCTTCGGTTAGCATGTAGGGACCCTCATTATGCTGCCGTGTTAGTGTGAGGCTATGTTGAGCTGTTAGTGGTGTTAACTAGCCTGACGTGGTCATACTCAGCTCTAGTCAGAATATGAGTCTGATGCTCCGTTGGACTGTGATTATGGGGCGTTTCAACCCAACCAGGAAAGAGCTCAATTGGACAGACCTACAACCAATCAGAGCAACGAAGCGAGGCATAGTCAAATGTCAATCGACAGAGCTCAGCTACTGTGTTGCCAAGTCCGCGTTTTTTTCCGCGGTTGTTTTCTATGTCCAAGGGTTGAAGCGACTATTATGTGATAT